>NW_027071893.1:0-45691 GCF_038088225.1 Cyrtonyx montezumae
CCCGCCCCACTCCTCTCCACTCCTCTCCACTCCACTCCACTACACTCCACTACACTCCACTACACTCCACTCCACACCTCTCCTATTTTATCCTCTCCACAGTATACAGTTAAAATTCATTCCACTCCACTCCACTCCACTCCACTCCTCTCCATTCCACACCACTCCACTCCACTCTACTCCTCTCCACTACACTTCATTCCTCCCTACAGAAATCCACTACACTCCAAACCTATTCACTCCACTCCACTAGGTACCGCTTTGCTCCGCCCCGCCCCACTCCTGTCCACTCCTTTCCACTCCACTCCACTCCACTCCACTCCACTCCACTCGACTCCACTCCACTCCTATTCACTGCAGAACACTCCTCTCCACTCCACTCCACTCCTCTCCACGCCACTCCACTCCTCTCCACTCCACTCCACTCCACTCCACTCCACTCCACTACTTTTCACTGCAGAACACTCCTCTCCACTCCACTCCACTCCACTCCTCTCCACTCCTATTCACTGAAGTAAATTCCATTCCACTCCAATCTTCTCCACTCCACTCCACTCCACTCCACTTCATTCCTCCCTACAGCAATCCACTACACTCCAAACCTATTCACTCCCCTCCACTAGGCACCATTTTGCTCCGCCCTGCCCCACTCCACTCCACTCCACTCCACACCACTCCTTTTTTATCCTCTCCTCAGTATACCGTTCAAATTAATTTCACTCCACTCCACTCCACTCCCCTTTTATCCTTTCCACAGTATACCATTAAAATTCATTGCACTCCACTCCACTCCACACCACTCATCTCCACTCCACTCCTCTCTTATCCTCTCCACGGTATGCCTTTAAACTTCAATCCACTCCAGTCCACTCAACTCCATTACACTCACTCCACTACACTACTCTCCACTCTACACCTCTCCTATTCACTCCACTCCACTCCACAGCACTCCACTCTATTCCTCTCTTCTCCTCTCCTCTCCTCTCCTCTCCACTTTTCTTCTCTCCACTCCACACCACTCCACTCCACTCCACACCACTCCACTCCACTCCACTCCACTCCACTCCACTCCACTACTTTTCACTGCAGAACACTCCTCTCCACTCCACTCCACTCCACTCCTCTCCACTCCTATTCACTGAAGTAAATTCCATTTCACTCCAATCTTCTCCACTCCACTCCACTCCACTCCACTTCATTCCTCCCTACTGCTATCCACTACAATCCAAACCTATTCACTCCACTCCACTACGCACTGCTTTGCTCCGCCCCGCCCCACTCCTCTCCACTCCTCTCCACGCAACTCCACTCAACTCCACTCCACTCCACTCCACTCCACTTCATTCCTCCCTACTGCTATCCACTACAATCCAAACCTATTCACTCCACTCCACTACACACTGCTTTGCTCCGCCCCACCCCACTCCTCTCCACTCCACTCCATGCAACTCCACTCCACTCCACTCCACTCCAATCCTATTCACTGATGTACATTCCATTCCACTCCAATCCTCTCCACTCCACTCCACTCCACGCCACTTCATTCCTCCCTACAGAAATCAACTACACTCCAAACCTATTCACTCCCCTCCACTACGCACCATTTTGCTCCGCCCTGCCCCACTCCACTCCACTCCACTCCACTCCACACCACTCCTTTTTTATCCTCTCCACAGTATACCGTTCAAATTAATTTCACTCCACTCCACTCCACTCCACTCCCCTTTTATCCTTTCCACAGTATACCATAAAAATTCATTGCACTCCACTCCACTCCACACCACTCATCTCCACTCCACTCCTCTCTTATCCTCTCCACGGTATGCCTTTAAACTTCAATCCACTCCACTCCACTCCACTCCACTCCATTACAATCACTCCACTACACTACTCTCCACTCTACACCTCTCCTATTCACTCCACTCCACTCCACAGCACTCCACTCTATTCCTCTCTTCTCCTCTCTTCTCCTCGCCTCTCCTCTCCTCTCCACTCCACACCACTCCACTCCACTCCACTCCACTCCACTACTTTTCACTGCAGAACACTCCTCTCCACTCCACTCCACTCCACTCCTCTCCACTCCTATTCACTGAAGTAAATTCCATTCCACTCCAATCTTCTCCACTCCACTCCACTCCACTCCATTCCTCCCTACTGCTATCGACTACAATCCAAACTTATTCACTCAACTCCACTACGCACTGCTTTGCTCCGCCCCGCCCCACTCCTCTCCACTCCTCTCTACGCAACTCCACTCCACTCCACTCCACTACTCTACACTACACTTCATTCCTCCCTACTGCTATCCACTACAATCCAAACCTATTCACTCCACTCCACTACGTACTGCTTTGCTCCGCCCCACCCCACTCCTCTCCACTCCACTCCACTCCACGCAACTCCACTCCACTCCACTCCACTCCACTCCTATTCACTGATGTACATTCCATTCCACTCCAATCCTTTCCATTCCACTCCACTCCACTCCACTCCACTCCACTTCATTCCTCCCTACAGAAATCAACTACACTCCAAACCTATTCACTCCCCTCCACTACGCACCATTTTGCTCCGCCCTGCCCCACTCCACTCCACTCAACTCCACTCCAATCCACACCACTCCTTTTTTATCCTCTCCACAGTATACCGTTCAAATTAATTTCACTCCACTCCCCTTTTATCCTTTCCACAGTATACCATTAAAATTCATTGCACTCCACTCCACTCCACACCACTCATCTCCACTCCACTCCTCTCTTATCCTCTCCACGTTATGCCTTTAAACTTCAATCCACTCCAGTCCACTCCAGTCGACTCAACTCCATTCCACTCTCTCCACTACACTACTCTCCACTCTACACCTCTCCTATTCACTCCACTCCACTCCACAGCACTCCACTCTATTCCTCTCCTCTCCTCTCCTCTCCACTTCTCTCCACTTTTCTTCTCTCCACTCCACTCCACTCCACTCCACTCCTTTTCTCTGCAGAACACTCCTCTCCACTCCACTCCACTCCTCTCCACTCCTATTCACTGAAGTAAATTCCATTCCACTCCAATCTTCTCCACTCCACTCCACTCCACTTCATTCCTCCCTACTGCTATCCACAACAGTCCAAACCTATTCACTCCACTCCACTACGCACTGCTTTGCTCCGCCCCGCCCCACTCCTCTCCACTCCTCTCCACTCCACTCCACTCTACTCCACTCCACTCCACACCACTGCTCTTTTATCTTCTCCACAGTATACAGTTAAAATTCATTCCACTCCACTCCACTCCACTCTACTCCTCTCCACTACACTTCATTCCTCCCTACAGAAATCCACTACACTCCAAACCTATTCACACCACTCCACTAGGCACCGCTTTGCTCCGCCCCGCCCCACTCCTGTCCACTCCTTTCCACTCCACTCCACTCCACTCCTATTCACTGCAGAACACTCCTCTCCACTCCACTCCACTCCTCTCCACGCCACTCCACTCCTCTCCACGCCACTCCACTCCTCTCCACTTCATTCCTCCCTCCTGCTATCCACTACAATCCAAACCTATTCACTCCACTCCACTACGCACTGCTTTGCTCTGCCCCGCCCCACTCCTCTCCACTCCTCTCCACTCCACTCCACTCCACATCATTCCTCCCTACAGCAATCAACTACACTCCAAACCTATTCACTCCCCTCCACTACGCACCATTTTGCTCCGCCCTGCCCCACTCCACTCCACTCCACTCCACTCCACACCACTCCTTTTTTATCCTCTCCACAGTATACCGTTCAAATTAATTTCACTCCACTCCACTCCACTCCACTCCCCTTTTATCCTTTCCACAGTATACCATTAAAATTCATTGCACTCCACTCCACTCCACACCACTCATCTCCACTCCACTCCTCTCTTATCCTCTCCACGGTATGCCTTTAAACTTCAATCCACTCCAGTCCACTCCAGTCCACTCAACTCCATTACACTCACTCCACTACACTACTCTCCACTCTACACCTCTCCTATTCACTCCACTCCACTCCACAGCACTCCACTCTATTCCTCTCCTCTCCTCTCCTCTCCTCTCCTCTCCTCTCCTCTCCTCTCCTCTCCTCTCCTCTCCTCTCTACTTCTCTCCACTTTTCTTCTCTCCACTCCACACCACTCCACTCCACTCCACTCCTTTTCTCTGCAGAACACTCCTCTCCACTCCACTCCACTCCACTCCTCTCCACTCCTATTCACTGAAGTAAATTCCATTCCACTCCAATCTTTTCCACTCTATTCCACTCCACTCCACTCCACTTCATTCCTCCCTACTGCTATCCACAACAGTCCAAACCTATTCACTCCACTCCACTACGCACTGCTTTGCTCCGCCCCGCCCCACTCCTCTCCACTCCTCTCCACACCACTGCTCTTTTATCTTCTCCACAGTATACAGTTAAAATTCATTCCACTCCACTCCACTCCACTCCTCTCCATTCCACACCACTCCACTCCACTCTACTCCTCTCCACTACACTTCATTCCTCCCTACAGAAATCCACAACACTCCAAACCTATTCACTCCACTCCACTAGGCACCGCTTTGCTCCGCCCCGCCCCACTCCTGTCCACTCCTTTCCACTCCACTCCACTCCACTCCACTCCTATTCACTGCAGAACACTCCTCTCCACTCAACTCCACTCCTCTCCACGCCACTCCACTCCTCTCCACTCCACTCCACTCCTCTCCACTTCATTCCTCCCTCCTGCTATCCACTACAATCCAAACCTATTCACTCCACTCCACTACGCACTGCTTTGCTCTGCCCCGCCCCACTCCTCTCCACTCCTCTCCACTCCACTCCACTCCACATCATTCCTCCCTACAGCAATCAACTACACTCCAAACCTATTCACTCCCCTCCACTACGCACCATTTTGCTCCGCCCTGCCCCACTCCACTCCACTCCACACCACTCCTTTTTTATCCTCTCCACAGTATACCGTTCAAATTAATTTCACTCCACTCCACTCCACTCCCCTTTTATCCTTTCCACAGTATACCATTAAAATTCATTGCACTCCACTCCACTCCACACCACTCATCTCCACTCCACTCCTCTCTTATCCTCTCCACGGTATGCCTTTAAACTTCAATCCACTCCAGTCCACTCCAGTCCACTCAACTCCATTCCACTCACTCCACTACACTACTCTCCACTCTACACCTCTCCTATTCACTCCACTCCACTCCACAGCACTCCACTCTATTCCTCTCCTCTCCTCTCCTCTCCACTTCTCTCCACTTTTCTTCTCTCCACTCCACACCACTCCACTCCACTCCACTCCACTCCACTCCACTACTTTTCTCTGCAGAACACTCCTCTCCACTCCACTCCACTCCACTCCTATTCACTGAAGTAAATTCCATTCCACTCCAATCCTCTCCACTCCACTCCACTCCACTCCACTCCATTCCTCCCTACTGCTATCCACTACACTCCAAACCTATTCACTCCACTCCACTACGCACTGCTTTGCTTCGCCCCGCCCCACTCCTCTCCACTCCTCTCCACTCCACTCCACACCTCTCCTATTTTATCCTCTCCACAGTATACAGTTAAAATTCATTCCACTCCACTCCACTCCACTCCACTCCTCTCCATTCCACACCACTCCACTCCACTCTACTCCTCTCCACTACACTTCATTCCTCCCTACAGAAATCCACTACACTCCAAACCTATTGACTCCACTCCACTAGGTACCGCTTTGCTCCGCCCCGCCCCACTCCTGTCCACTCCTTTCCACTCCACTCCACTCCACTCCACTCCACTCCTATTCACTGCAGAACACTCCTCTCCACTCCACTCCTCTCCACGCCACTCCACTCCTCTCCACTCCACTCCACTCCACTACTTTTCACTGCAGAACACTCCTCTCCACTCCACTCCACTCCACTCCACTCCTCTCCACTCCTATTCACTGAAGTAAATTCCATTCCACTCCAATCTTCTCCACTCCACTCCACTCCACTCCACTTCATTCCTCCCTACTGCTATCCACTACACTCCAAACCTATTCACTCCACTCCACTACGCACTGCTTTGCTCCGCCCCGCCCTACTCCTCTCCACTCCTCTCCACTCCACTCCACTCCACACCACTGCTCTTTTATCTTCTCCACAGTATACAGTTAAAATTCATTCCACTCCACTCCACTCCACTCCTCTCCATTCCACACCACTCCACTCCACTGTACTCCTCTCCACTACACTTCATTCCTCCCTACAGAAATCCACTACACTCCAAACCTATTCACTCCACTCCACTAGGCACCGCTTTGCTCCGCCCCGCCCAACTCCTGTCCACTCCTTTCCACTCCACTCCACTCAACTCCACTCCACTCCACTCCTATTCACTGCAGAACACTCCTCTCCACTCCACTCCACTCCACTCCTCTCCACGCCACTCCACTCCACTCCTCTCCACTCCACTCCACTCCACTTCATTCCTCCCTACTGCTATCCACTACAATCCAAACCTATTCACTCCACTCCACTACGCACTGCTTTGCTCTGCCCCGCCCCACTCCTCTCCACTCCACTCCACTCCACTCCACATCATTCCTCCCTACAGCAATCAACTACACTCCAAACCTATTCACTCCCCTCCACTACGCACCATTTTGCTCCGCCCTGCCCCACTCCACTCCACTCCACTCCACACCACTCCTTTTTTATCCTCTCCACAGTATACCGTTCAAATTAATTTCACTCCACTCCACTCCACTCCACTCCACTCCCCTTTTATCCTTTCCACAGTATACCATTAAAATTCATTGCACTCCACTCCACTCCACACCACTCATCTCCACTCCGCTCCTCTTTTATCCTCTCCACGGTATGCCTTTAAACTTCAATCCACTCCAGTCCACTCAACTCCATTACACTCACTCCACTACACTACTCTCCACTCTACACCTCTCCTATTCACTCCACTCCACTCCACAGCACTCCACTCTATTCCTCTCCTCTCCTCTCCTCACCACTTCTCTCCACTTTTCTTCTCTCCACTCCACACCACTCCACTCCACTCCACTCCACTCCACTCCTTTTCTCTGCAGAACACTCCTCTCCACTCCACTCCACTCCTCTCCACTCCTATTCACTGAAGTAAATTCCATTCCACTCCAATCTTCTCCACTCCACTCCACTCCACTCCACTTCATTCCTCCCTACTGCTATCCACAACAGTCCAAACCTATTCACTCAACTCCACTACGCACTGCTTTGCTCCGCCCCGCCCCACTCCTCTCCACTCCTCTCCACTCCACTCCACTCCACTCCACTCCTCTCCATTCCACACCACTCCACTCCACTCCACTCCTCTCCATTCCACACCACTCCACTCCACTGTACTCCTCTCCACTACACTTCATTCCTCCCTACAGAAATCCACTACACTCCAAACCTATTCACTCCACTCCACTAGGCACCGCTTTGCTCCGCCCCGCCCAACTCCTGTCCACTCCTTTCCACTCCACTCCACTCAACTCCACTCCACTCCACTCCTATTCACTGCAGAACACTCCTCTCCACTCCACTCCACTCCACTCCTCTCCACGCCACTCCACTCCACTCCTCTCCACTCCACTCCACTTCATTCCTCCCTACTGCTATCCACTACAATCCAAACCTATTCACTCCACTCCACTACGCACTGCTTTGCTCTGCCCCGCCCCACTCCTCTCCACTCCACTCCACTCCACTCCACTCCACATCATTCCTCCCTACAGCAATCAACTACACTCCAAACCTATTCACTCCCCTCCACTACGCACCATTTTGCTCCGCCCTGCCCCACTCCACTCCACTCCACACCACTCCTTTTTTATCCTCTCCACAGTATACCGTTCAAATTAATTTCACTCCACTCCACTCCACTCCACTCCCCTTTTATCCTTTCCACAGTATACCATTAAAATTCATTGCACTCCACTCCACTCCACACCACTCATCTCCACTCCGCTCCTCTTTTATCCTCTCCACGGTATGCCTTTAAACTTCAATCCACTCCAGTCCACTCAACTCCATTACACTCACTCCACTACACTACTCTCCACTCTACACCTCTCCTATTCACTCCACTCCACTCCACAGCACTCCACTCTATTCCTCTCCTCTCCTCTCCTCACCACTTCTCTCCACTTTTCTTCTCTCCACTCCACACCACTCCACTCCACTCCACTCCACTCCACTCCACTCCTTTTCTCTGCAGAACACTCCTCTCCACTCCACTCCACTCCTCTCCACTCCTATTCACTGAAGTAAATTCCATTCCACTCCAATCTTCTCCACTCCACTCCACTCCACTCCAATTCATTCCTCCCTACTGCTATCCACAACAGTCCAAACCTATTCACTCAACTCCACTACGCACTGCTTTGCTCCGCCCCGCCCCACTCCTCTCCACTCCTCTCCACTCCACTCCACTCCACTCCACTCCACTCCACTCCACTCCTCTCCATTCCACACCACTCCACTCCACTCTACTCCTCTCCACTACACTTCATTCCTCCCTACAGAAATCCACAACACTCCAAACCTATTCACTCCACTCCACTAGGCACCGCTTTGCTCCGCCCCGCCCCACTCCTGTCCACTCCTTTCCACTCCACTCCACTCCACTCCACTCCACTCCTATTCACTGCAGAACACTCCTCTCCACTCCACTCCACTCCACTCCTTTCCACGCCACTCCACTCCTCTCCACTCCACTCCACTCCACTTCATTCCTCCCTACTGCTATCCACTACAATCCAAACCTATTCACTCCACTCCACTACGCACTGCTTTGCTCCGACACGCCCCACTCCTCTCCACTCCTCTCCACTCCACTCCACTTCATTCCTCCCTACAGCAATCAACTACACTCCAAACCTATTCACTCCCCTCCACTACGCACCATTTTGCTCCGCCACGCCCCACTCCTCTCCACTCCTCTCCACTCCACTCCACTACACTCCACACCTCTCCTATTTTATCCTCTCCACAGTATACAGTTAAAATTCATTCCACTCCACTCCACTCCACTCCTTTCCATTCCACACCACTCCACTCCACTCTACTCCTCTCCACTACACTTCATTCCTCCCTACAGAAATCCACTACACTCCAAACCTATTCACTCCACTCCACTAGGTACCCGCTTTGCTCCGCCCCGCCCCACTCCTGTCCACTCCTTTCCACTCCACTCCACTCCACTCCACTCCACTCCTATTCACTGCAGAACACTCCTCTCCACTCCACTCCACTCCTCTCCACGCCACTCCACTCCTCTCCACTCCACTCCACTCCACTACTTTTCACTGCAGAACACTCCTCTCCACTCCACTCCACTCCTCTCCACTCCTATTCACTGAAGTAAAATCCATTCCACTCCACTCCACTCCTCTCCACGCCACTCCACTCCTCTCCACTCCACTCCACTCCACTACTTTTCACTGCAGAACACTCCTCTCCACTCCACTCCACTCCTCTCCACTCCTATTCACTGAAGTAAATTCCATTCCACTCCAATCTTCTCCACTCCACTCCACTCCACTTCATTCCTCCCTACAGCAATCAACTACACTCCAAACCTATTCACTCCCCTCCACTAGGCACCATTTTGCTCCGCCCTGCCCCACTCCACTCCACTCCACACCACTCCTTTTTTATCCTCTCCTCAGTATACCGTTCAAATTAATTTCACTCCACTCCACTCCCCTTTTATCCTTTCCACAGTATACCATTAAAATTCATTGCACTCCACTCCACTCCACACCACTCATCTCCACTCCACTCCTCTCTTATCCTCTCCACGGTATGCCTTTAAACTTCAATCCACTCCAGTCCACTCCAGTCCACTCAACTCCATTACACTCACTCCACTACACTACTCTCCACTCTACACCTCTCCTATTCACTCCACTCCACTCCACAGCACTCCACTCTATTCCTCTCTTCTCCTCTCCTCTCCTCTCCTCTCCTCTCCACTTTTCTTCTCTCCACTCCACACCACTCCACTCCACTCCACTCCACTCCACTCCTTTTCACTGCAGAACACTCCTCTCCACTACACTCCACTCCACTCCTCTCCACTCCTATTCACTGAAGTAAATTCCATTTCACTCCAATCTTCTCCACTCCACTCCACTCCACTTCATTCCTCCCTACTGCTATCCACTACAATCCAAACCTATTCACTCCACTCCACTACGCACTGCTTTGCTCCACCCCGCCCCACTCCTCTCCACTCCTCTCCACGCAAGTCCACTCCACTCCACTCCACTCCACTTTACTCCACTCCACTCCACTCCACTCCACTACACTTCATGCCTCCCTACTGCTATCCACTACAATCGAAACCTATTCACTCCACTCCACTACGCACTGCTTTGCTCCGCCCCACCCCACTCCTCTCCACTCCACGCAACTCCACTCCACTCCACTCCACTCCTATTCACTGATGTACATTCCATTCCACTCCAATCCTCTCCACTCCACTCCACTCCACTCCACTTCATTCCTCCCTACAGAAATCAACTACACTCCAAACCTATTCACTCCCCTCCACTACGCACCATTCTGCTCCGCCCTGCCCCACTCCACTCCACTCCACTCCACTCCACACCACTCCTTTTTTATCCTCTCCACAGTATACCGTTCAAATTAATTTCACTCCACTACACTCCACTCCACTCCCCTTTTATCCTTTCCACAGTATAACATTAAAATTCATTGCACTCCACTCCACTCCACACCACTCATCTCCACTCCACTCCTCTCTTATCCTCTCCACGGTATGCCTTTAAACTTCAATCCACTCCAGTCCACTCCAGTCCACTCAACTCCATTACACTCACTCCACTACACTACTCTCCACTCTACACCTCTCCTATTCACTCCACTCCACTCCACAGCACTCCACTCTATTCCTCTCTTCTCCTCTCTTCTCCTCTCTTCTCCTCTCTTCTCCTCTCTTCTCCTCTCTTCTCCTCTCTTCTCCTCTCTTCTCCTCTCTTCTCCTCTCTTCTCCTCTCTTCTCCTCTCTTCTCCTCTCTTCTCCTCTCTTCTCCTCTCTTCTCCTCTCTTCTCCTCTCTTCTCCTCTCTTCTCCTCTCTTCTCCTCTCTTCTCCTCTCTTCTCCTCTCTTCTCCTCTCTTCTCCTCTCTTCTCCTCTCTTCTCCTCTCTTCTCCTCTCTTCTCCTCTCTTCTCCTCTCTTCTCCTCTCTTCTCCTCTCCTCTCCTCTCTTCTCCTCTCCTCTCCTCTCCTCTCCTCTCCTCTCCTCTGCTCTCCACTTCTCTCCACTTTTCTTCTCTCCACTCCACTCCACTCCACTCCACTCCACTCCACTCCTTTTCACTGCAGAACACTCCTCTCCACTCCACTCCACTCCACTCCTCTCCACTCCTATTCACTGAAGTAAATTCCATTCCACTCCAATCTTCTCCACTCCACTCCACTCCACTCCACTTCATTCCTCCCTACTGCTATCCACTACAATCCAAACCTATTCACTCCACTCCACTACGCACTGCTTTGCTCCGCCCCGCCCAACTCCTCTCCACTCCGCTCCACGCAACTCCACTCCACTCCACTCCACTCCATTCCTCCCTACTGCTATCCACTACAATCCAAACCTATTCACTCCACTCCACTACGCACTGCTTTGCTCCGCCCCACCCCACTCCTCTCCACTCCACGCAACTCCACTCCACTCCACTCCTATTCACTGATGTACATTCCATTCCACTCCAATCCTCTCCACTCCACTCCACTCCACTCCACTTCATTCCTCCCTACAGAAATCAACTACACTCCAAACCTATTCACTCCCCTCCACTACGCACCATTTTGCTCCGCCCTGCCCCACTCCACTCCACTCCACTCCACACCACTCCATTTTTATCCTCTCCACAGTATACCGTTCAAATTAATTTCACTCCACTCCACTCCACTCCACTCCCCTTTTATCCTTTCCACAGTATACCATTAAAATTCATTGCACTCCACTCCACTCCACACCACTCATCTCCACTCCACTCCTCTCTTATCCTCTCCACGGTATGCCTTTAAACTTCAATCCACTCCAGTCCACTCCAGTCCACTCAACTCCATTACACTCACTCCACTACACTACTCTCCACTCTACACCTCTCCTATTCACTCCACTCCACTCCACTCCACAGCACTCCACTCTATTCCTCTCCTCTCCTCTCCTCTCCTCTCCACTTCTCTCCACTCCACTCCACTCCACTCCACTCCACTCCTCTCCACTCCTATTCACTGAAGTAAATTCCATTCCACTCCAATCTTCTCCACTCCACTCCATTCCTCCCTACTGCTATCCACTACAGTCCAAACCTCTTCACTCCACTCCACTACGCACTGCTTTGCTCCGCCCCGCCCCACTCCTCTCCACTCCTCTCCACTCCACTCCACTCCACACCACTGCTCTTTTATCTTCTCCACAGTATACAGTTAAAATTCATTCCACTCCACTCCACACCACTCCACTCCACTCCACTCCATTCCACGCCACTCCACTCCACTCTACTCCTCTCCACTACACTTCATTCCTCCCTACAGAAATCCACTACACTCCAAACCTATTCACTCCACTCCACTAGGCACCGCTTTGCTCCGCCCCGCCCCACTCCTGTCCACTCCTTTCCACTCCACTCCACTCCACTCCACTCCACTCCTATTCACTGCAGAACACTCCTCTCCACTCCACTCCACTCCTCTCCACGCCACTCCACTCCTCTCCACTCCACTTCACTCCACTCCACTCCACTCCATTCCTCCCTACTGCTATCCACTACAGTCCAAACCTATTCACTCCACTCCACTACGCACTGCTTTGCTCCGCCCCGCCCCACTCCTCTCCCCACTCCACTCCACTCCACACCACTGCTCTTTTATCTTCTCCACAGTATACATTTAAAATTCATTCCACTCCACTCCACTCCACTCCACTCCTCTCCATTCCACACCACTCCACTCCACTCTACTCCTCTCCACTACACTTCATTCCTCCCTACAGAAATCCACTACACTCCAAACCTATTCACTCCACTCCACTAGGCACCGCTTTGCTCCGCCCCGCCCCACTCCTGTCCACTCCTTTCCTCTCCACTCCACTCCACTCCACTCCTCTCCACGTCACTCCACTCCTCTCCACTCCACTCCACTCCACTTCATTCCTCCCTACTGCTATCCACTACAATCCAAAGCTATTCACTCCACTCCACTACGCACTGCTTTGCTCCGCCCCGCCCCACTCCTCTCCACTCCTCTCCACTCCACTCCACTCCACTCCACTTCATTCCTTCCTACAGCAATCAACTACACTCCAAACCTATTCACTCCCCTCCACTACGCACAATTTTGCTCCGCCCTGCCCCACTCCACTCCACTCCACTCCACACCACTCCTTTTTTATCCTCTCCACAGTATACCGTTCAAATTAATTTCACTCCACTCCACTCCACTCCACTCCCTTTTTATCCTTTCCACAGTATACCATTAAAATTCATTAAACTCCACTCCACTCCACACCACTCATCTCCACTCCACTCCTCTCTTATCCTCTCCACGGTATGCCTTTAAACTTCAATCCACTCCAGTCCACTCCAGTCCACTCAACTCCATTCCACTCACTCCACTACACTACTCTCCACTCTACACCTCTCCTATTCACTCCACTCCACTCCACAGCACTCCACTCTATTCCTCTCCTCTCCTCTCCACTTCTCTCCACTTTTCTTCTCTCCACTCAACACCACTCCACTCCACTCCACTCCACTACTTTTCTCTGCAGAACACTCCTCTCCACTCCACTCCACTCCACTCCTCTCCACTCCTATTCACTGAAGTAAATTCCATTCCACTCCAATCTTCTCCACTCCACTCCACTCCACTCCACTTCATTCCTCCCTACTGCTATCCACTACACTCCAAACCTATTCACTCCACTCCACTACGCACTGCTTTGCTCCGCCCCGCCCCACTCCTCTCCACTCCTCTCCACTCCACTCCACTCCACTCCACTCCACACCTCTCCTATTTTATCCTCTCCACAGTATACAGTTAAAATTCATTCCACTCCACTCCACTCCACTCCTCTCCATTCCACACCACTCCACTCCACTCCTCTCCACTACACTTCATTCCTCCCTACAGAAATCCACTACACTCCAAACCTATTCACTCCACTCCAGTAGGTACCGCTTTGCTCCGCCCCGCCCCCACTCCTGTCCACTCCTTTCCACTCCACTCCACTCCACTCGACTCCACTCCACTCCACTCCACTCCTATTCACTGCAGAACACTCCTCTCCACTCCACTCCACTCCTCTCCGCGCCACTCCACTCCTCTCCACTCCACTCCACTCCACTACTTTTCACTGCAGAACACTCCTCTCCACTCCACTCCACTCCACTCCTCTCCACTCCTATTCACTGAAGTAAATTCCATTCCACTCCAATCTTCTCCACTCCACTCCACTCCACTTCATTCCTCCCTACAGCAATCAACTATACTCCAAACCTATTCACTCCCCTCCACTACGCACCATTTTGCTCCGCCCTGACCCACTCCACTCCACTCCACTCCACACCACTCCTTTTTTATCCTCTCCTCAGTATACCGTTCAAATTAATTTCACTCCACTCCACTCCACTCCCCTTTTATCCGTTCCACAGTATACCATTAAAATTCATTGCACTCCACTCCACTCCACACCACTCATCTCCACTCCACTCCTCTCTTATCCTCTCCACGGTATGCCTTTAAACTTCAATCCACTCCAGTCCACTCCAGTCCACTCAACTCCATTACACTCACTCCACTCCACTACTCTCCACTCTACACCTCTCCTATTCACTCCACTCCACTCCACAGCACTCCACTCTATTCCTCTCTTCTCCTCTCCTCTCTTCTCCTCTCCTCTCCTCTCCTCTTCTCTCCTCTCCTCTCCTCTCCACTTCTCTCCACTCCACTCCACTCCACTCCACTCCACTCCACTACTTTTCACTGCAGAACACTCCTCTCCACTCCACTCCTCTGCACTCCTATTCACTGAAGTAAATTCCATTCCACTCCAATCTTCTCCACTCCACTCCACTCCACTTCATTCCTCCCTACTGCTATCCACTACAATCCAAACCTATTCACTCCACTCCACTACGCACTGCTTTGCTCCGCCCCGCCCCACTCCTCTCCACTCCTCTCCACGCAACTCCACTCCACTCCACTCCACTACACTCCACTCCACTACACTCCACTCCACTCCTTTTCTCTGCAGAACACTCCTCTCCACTCCACTCCACTCCACTCCTCTCCACTCCTATTCACTGAAGTAAATTCCATTCCACTCCAATCTTCTCCACTCCACTCCACTCCACTCCACTTCATTCCTCCCTACTGCTATCCACAACAGTCCAAACCTATTCACTCCACTCCACTACGCACTGCTTTGCTCCGCCCCGCCCCACTCCTCTCCACTCCTCTCCACTCCACTCCACTCCAGTCCACTCCAGTCCACACCACTGCTCTTTTATCTTCTCCACAGTATACAGTTAAAATTCATTCCACTCCACTCCACTCCACTCCTCTCCATTCCACACTACTCCACTCCACTCTACTCCTCTCCACTACACTTCATTCCTCCCTACAGCAATCCACTACACTCCAAACCTATTCACTCCACTCCACTAGGCACCGCTTTGCTCCGCCCCGCCCCACTCCTGTCCACTCCTTTCCACTCCACTCCACTCCACTCAACTCCACTCCTATTCACTGCAGAACACTCCTCTCCACTCCACTCCACTCCACTCCTCTCCACGCCACTCCACTCCACTCCTCTCCACTCCACTCCACTTCATTCCTCCCTACTGCTATCCACTACAATCCAAACCTATTCACTCCACTCCACTACGCACTGCATTGCTCCGCCCCGCCCCACTCCTCTCCACTCCTCTCCACTCCACTCCACATCATTCCTCCCTACAGCAATCAACTACACTCCAAACCTATTCACTCCCCTCCACTACGCACCATTTTGCTCCGCCCTGACACACTCCACTCCACTCCACTCCACACCACTCCTTTTTTATCCTCTTCACAGTATACCGTTCAAATTAATTTCACTCCACTCCACTCCACTCCACTCCCCTTTTATCCTTTCCACAGTATACCATTAAAATTCATTGCACTCCACTCCACTCCACACCACTCATCTCCACTCCACTCCTCTCTTATCTTCTCCACGGTATGCTTTTAAACTTCAATCCACTCCAGTCAACTCCAGTCCACTCAACTCCATTACACTCACTCCACTACACTACTCTCCACTCTACACCTCTCCTATTCACTCCACTCCACTCCACAGCACTCCACTCTATTCCTCTCCTCTCCTCTCCTCTCCACGTCTCTCCACTTTTCTTCTCTCCACTCCACACCACTCCACTCCACTCCACTCCACTACTTTTCTCTGCAGAACACTCCTCTCCACTCCACTCCACTCCACTCCTATTCACTGAAGTAAATTCCATTCCACTCCAATCTTCTCCACTCCACTCCACTCCACTCCATTCCATTCCTCCCTACTGCTATCCACTACACTCCAAACCTATTCACTCCACTCCACTACGCACTGCTTTGCTCCGCCCCGCCCCACTCCTCTCCACTCCACTCCACTACACGCCACACCTCTCCTATTTTATCCTCTCCACAGTATACAGTTAAAATTCATTCCACTCCACTCCACTCCTCTCCATTCCACACCACTCCACACCACTCTACTCCTCTCCACTAAACTTCATTCCGCCCTACAGAAATCCACTACACTCCAAACCTATTCACTCCACTCCACTAGGTACCGCTTTGCTCCGCCCCGCCCCACTCCTGTCCACTCCTTTCCACTCCACTCCACTCCACTCCACTCCTATTCACTGCAGAACACTCCTCTCCACTCCACTCCACTCCACTCCTCTCCACGCCACTCCACTCCTCTCCACGCCACTCCACTCCTCTCCACTCCTATTCACTGAAGTAAATTCCATTCCACTCCAATCTTCTCCACTCCACTGCACTCCACTCCACTCCACTCCACTTCATTCCTCCCTACAGCAATCAACTACACTCCAAACCTATTCACTCCCCTCCACTAGGCACCATTTTGCTCCGCCCTGCCCCACTTTACTCCACTCCACTCCACACCACTCCTTTTTCATCCTCTCCTCAGTATACCGTTCAAATTAATTTCACTCCACTCCACTCCACTCCACTCCCCTTTTATCCTTTCCACAGTATAACATTAAAATTCATTGCACTCCACTCCACTCCACACCACTCATCTCCACTCCACTCCTCTCTTATCCTCTCCACGGTATGCCTTTAAACTTCAATCCACTCCAGTCCACTCCACTCCATTACACTCACTCCACTACACTACTCTCCACTCTACACCTCTCCTATTCACTCCACTCCACTCCACAGCACTCCACTCTATTCCTCTCTTCTCCTCTCTTCTCCTCTCTTCTCCTCTCTTCTCCTCTCTTCTCCTCTCTTCTCCTCTCTTCTCCTCTCTTCTCCTCTCTTCTCCTCTCTTCTCCTCTCTTCTCCTCTCTTCTCCTCTCTTCTCCTCTCTTCTCCTCTCTTCTCCTCTCTTCTCCTCTCTTCTCCTCTCTTCTCCTCTCTTCTCCTCTCTTCTCCTCTCTTCTCCTCTCTTCTCCTCTCTTCTCCTCTCTTCTCCTCTCTTCTCCTCTCTTCTCCTCTCTTCTCCTCTCTTCTCCTCTCTTCTCCTTTCTTCTCCTCTCTTCTCCTCTCTTCTCCTCTCTTCTCCTCTCTTCTCCTCTCTTCTCCTCTCTTCTCCTCTCTTCTCCTCTCTTCTCCTCTCTTCTCCTCTCTTCTCCTCTCTTCTCCTCTCTTCTCCTCTCTTCTCCTCTCTTCTCCTCTCTTCTCCTCTCTTCTCCTCTCCTCTCCTCTCCACTTCTCTCCACTTTTCTTCTCTCCACTCCACTCCACTCCACTCCTCTCCACTCCTATTCACTGAAGTAAATTCCATTCCACTCCAATCTTCTCCACTCCACTCCACTCCACTCCACTTCATTCCTCCCTACTGCTATCCACAACAGTCCAAACCTATTCACTCCACTCCACTACGCACTGCTTTGCTCCGCCCCGCCCCACTCCTCTCCACTCCTCTCCACTCCACTCCACTCCACTCCACTCCACTCCACTCATCTCCACTCCTCTTTTATCCTCTCCACAGTATACAGTTAAAATTCATTCCACTCCACTCCACTCCACTCCTCTCCATTCCACACCACTCCACTCCACTCTACTCATCTCCACTACACTTCATTCCTCCCTACAGAAATCCACTACACTCCAAACCTATTCACTCCACTCCACTAGGCACCGCATTGCTCCGCCCCGCCCCACTCCTGTCCACTCCTTTCCACTCCACTCCACTCCACTCCACTCCACTCCTATTCACTGCAGAACACTCCTCTCCACTCCACTCCACTCCACGCCACTCCACTCCTCTCCACTCCACGCCACTCCACTCCTCTCCACTCCTATTCACTGAAGTAAATTCCATTCCACTCCAATCTTCTCCACTCCACTCCACTCCACTTCACTCCACTCCACTTCATTCCTCCCTACTGCTATCCACTACAATCCAAACCTATTCACTCCACTCCACTACGCACTGCTTTGCTCCGCCCCGCCCCACTCCTCTCCACTCCTCTCCACTCCACTCCACTTCACTCCACTCCACACCACTCCTCTTTTATCCTCTCCACAGTATACAGTTAAAATTCATTCCACTCCACTCCACTCCACTCCTCTCCATTCCACACCACTCCACTCCACTCTACTCTTCTCCACTACACTTCATTCCTCCCTACAGCAATCCACTACCCTCCAAACCTATTCACTCCACTCCACTAGGCACCGCTTTGCTCCGCCCCACCCCACTCCTCTCCACTCCTCTGCACTCCACTCCACTACACTCCACTCCACTACACTCCACTCCACTCTTATTCACTGCAGAACACTCCTCTCCTCTCCATTCTACTCCACTCCTATTCACTGCCGAACACTCCTCTCCACTCCACTCCTCTCCACTCCACTTCACTCCACTCCACCCAACTCCACTCCACTTCACTCCACTCCACCCAACTCCACTCCACTTCATTCCTCCTTACAGCAATCCACTACTCTTAAAACCTATTCACTCCACACCAGTACGCACCGCTTTGCTCCGCCCCGCCCCACTCCTCTCCACTCCACTCCACTCCACTCCACTCCACTCCTATTCACTGATGTACATTCCATTCCACTCCAATCCTCTCCACTCCACTCCACTCCACTCCACTCTACTTTTCTCCACTACACTTCATTCCTCCCTAAAGCAATCCACTACCCTCTAAATCTATTCACTCCACTCCACTAGGCACCGCTTTGCTTTGCTCCGCCCCACTCCTCTCCACTCCTCTCCACTCCTCTCCACTCCACTCCTCTCCACACCACTCCACTCCTATTCACTGCAGAACACTCCACTCCACTCCACTCGTCTCCACTCCACTCCACTCCTCTTCACTGATGTACATTCCATTCCACACCACTCCAATCCTCTCCACTCCACTCCACTCCACTCCACTCCACTTCATTCCTCCCTACAGCAATCCACTACACTCCAAACCTATTCACTCCCCTCCACTACGCACCATTTTGCTCTGCCCTGTTCCGCTCCACTCCACTCCACTCCAGAACACTCCTCTTTTATCCTCTCCACAGTATACTGTTCAAATTCATTCCACTCCACTCCACTCCTACTCACTGCAAAACACTCCACTCCACTCCTCTCCACTCCACTCCACTCCTATTCACTGCAGAACACTCCTCTCCACTCCACTCCTCTCCTCTCCACTCCACTCCTATTCACTGAAGTACATTCCATTGCACTCGAATCTTCTCCACTCCACTCCACTCCACTCCACTCCTCTTCATTCCTCCTTACTGCTATCCACTACAATCGAAACCTATTCACTCCACTCCACTACGCACCGCTTTGCTCCGCCCCGCCCCACTCCTCTCCACTCCTCTCTACTCCTCTCCACTCCACTCCACTCCACTTCATTCCTCCCTACAGCAATCCACTACACTCCAAACCTATTCACTCCTCTCCACTACGCACCGCTTTGCTCCGCCCCACCCCACTCCTCTCCACTCCTCTCTACTCCTCTCCACTCCACTCCACTCCATTTCACTCCACTCCACTCCACTCCACTCCACTTCATTCCTCCCTTCAGAAATCCACTACACTCCAAACCTATTCACTCCCCTCCACTACGCATCATTTTGCTCCGCCCTGCCCCGCTCCACTCCACTCCACTCCACACCAATCCTCTTTTATCCTCTCCACAGTATACCGTTCAAATTCATTCCACTCCACTCCACTCCACTCCACTCCCCTTTTATCCTCTCCACAGTATACCATTAAAATTCATTGCACTCCACTCCACTCCACTCCACTCATCTCCACTCAACTCCCCTCCACTACACTTCATTCCTCCCTACAGCAATCCACTACCCACCAAACCTATTCACTCCACTCCACTAGGCACCGCTTTGCTCCGCCCAACCCCACTCCTCTCCACTCCTCTGCACTCCACTCCATTACACTCCACTCCACTCCTATTCACTGCCGAACACTCCTCTCCACTCCACTCCTCTCCACTCCACTCCACTCCACACCACTCCTCTCCACTCAACTCCCCTCCACTACACTTCATTCCTCCCTACAGCAATCCACTACCCACCAAACCTATTCACTCCACTCCACTAGGCACCGCTTTGCTCCGCCCAACCCCACTCCTCTCCACTCCTCTGCACTCCACTCCATTACACTCCACTCCACTCCTATTCACTGCCGAACACTCCTCTCCACTCCACTCCTCTCCACTCCACTCCACTCCAATCGTATTCACTGATGTACATTCCATTTCACTCCAATCCTTTCCACTCCACTCCACTTCACTCCACTCCACTCCACCCAACTCCACTCCACTTCATTCCTCCTTACAGCAATCCACTACTCTCAAAACCTATTGACTCCACACCACTACGCACCGCTTTGCTCCGCCCCGCCCCACTCCTCTCCACTCCACTCCTATTCACTGATGTACATTCCATTCCACTCCAATCCTCTCCAGTCCACTCCACTCCACTCAACTCCACTCAACTCCACATTTCTCCACTACACTTCATTCCTCCCTACAGCAATCCACTACCCTCCAAACCTATTCACTCCACTCCACTACGCACCGCTTTGCTCCGCCCCACCCCACTCCTCTCCACTCCTCTCTACTCCTCTCCACTCCACTCCACTCCACTCCACACCACTCCACTCCACTCCACTCCACTTCATTCCTCCCTACAGAAATCCACTACACTCCAAACCTATTCACTCCCCTCCACTACGCATCATTTTGCTCCGCCCTGCCCCGCTCCACTGCACTCCACTACACACCAATCCTCTTTTATCCTCTCCACAGTATACCGTTCAAATTCATTCCACTCCACTCCACTCCATTCCACTCCACTCCACTCCACTCCCCTTGTATCCTCTCCACAGTATACCATTAAAATTCATTGCACTCCACTCCACTCCACTCCAATCATCTCCATTCCACTCCACTCTTATCCTCTCCACGGTACTCCTTTAAAATTCAATCCACTCCACTCCACTCCACTCCACTCACCTCCACTCCTCTTCACTCCTCTTCACTGATGTAACTTTCCATTCCATTCCACTCCAATCCTCTCCACTCCACTCCACTCCACTCCACTTCATTCCTCCCTACAGCAATCCACTACACTCCAAACCTATTCACTCCCCTCCACTAGGCACCATTTTGCTCCGCCCTGTTCCGCTCCACTCCACTCCAGTCCACAACACTCCTCTTTTATCCTCTCCACAGTATACTGTTCAAATTCATTCCACTCCACTCCACTCCACTCCTACTCACTGCAAAACACTCCACTCCACTCCTCTCCACTCCACTCCTATTCACTGCAGAACAATCCTCTCCACTCCACTCCTCTCCACTCCACTCCACTCCTATTCACTGAAGTACATTCCGTTCCACTCTAATCTTCTCCACTCCACTCCACTCCACTCCTCTTCATTCCTCCTTACTGCTATCCACTACAATCGAAACCTATTCACTCCACTCCACTACGCACCGCTTTGCTCCGCCCCGCCCCACTCCTCTCCACTCCTCTCTACTCCTCTCCACTCCACTCCTCTCCACTCCACTCCACTCCTATTCACTGAAGTACATTCCATTCCACTCCACTCCACTCCACTCCACTAAACTCCACTCCACTCCTCTTCATTCCTCCTTACTGCTATCCACTACAATCGAAACCTATTCACTCCACTCCACTACGCACCGCTTTGCTCCGCCCCGCCCCACTCCTCTCCACTCCTCTCTACTCCTCTCCACTCCTCTCCACTCCACTCCACTCCACTCCACTCCACTTCATTCCTCCCTACAGCAATCCGCTACACTCCAAACCTATTCACTCCACTCCACTACGCACCGCTTTGCTCCGCCCCACCCCACTCCTCTCCACTCCTCTCTACTCCTCTCCACTCCACTCCACTCCACTCCACTTCACTCCACTCCACTTCATTCCTCCCTACAGAAATCCACTACACTCCAAACCTATTCACTCCCCTCCACTACGCATCATTTTGCTCCGCCCTGCCCCGCTCCACTCCACTCCACACCAATCCTCTTTTATCCTCTCCACAGTATACCGTTCAAATTCATTCCACTCCACTCCACTCCACTCCACTCCCCTTTTATCCTCTCCACAGTATACCATTAAAATTCATTGCACTCCACTCCACTCCACTCCACTCATCTCCATTCCACTCCTCTCTTATCCTCTCCACGGTACGCCTTTAAAATTCAATCCACTCCAGTCCACTCCACTCCACTCCACTACTCTCCAATCCACACCACTCCTCTCCACTCAACTCCCCTCCACTACACTTCATTCCTCCCTACAGCAATCCACTACCCACCAAACCTATTCACTCCACTCCACTAGGCACCGCTTTGCTCCGTCCCACCCCACTCCTCTCCACTCCTCTGCACTCCACTCCATTACACTCCACTCCACTCCTATTCACTGCAGAACACTCCTCTCCACTCAACTCCTCTCCACTCCACTCCACTCCTATTCACTGCAGAACACTCCTCTCCACTCCACTCCTCTCCACTCCACTCCACTCCAATCGTATTCACTGATGTACATTCCATTTCACTCCAATCCTTTCCACTCCACTCCACTCCACTACTATTCACTGCAGAACACTTCTCTCCACTCAACTTCTCTCCACTCCACTCCACTCCACTTCATTCCTCCCTACAGCAATCCACTACACTCCAAACCTATTCACTCCCATCCACTACGCACCATTTTGCTCCGCCATGCCCCGCTCCACTCCAGTCCACTACACACAACTCCTCTTTTATCCTCTCCACAGTATACCGTTCAAATTCATTCCACTCCACTCCACTCCACTCCCCTTTTATCCTCTCCACAGTATAACATTAAAATTCATTGCACTCCACTCCACTCCACTCCACTCATCTCCACTCCACTCCTCTCTTATCCTCTCCACGGTATGCCTTTAAACTTTAATCCACTCCAGTCCACTCCAGTCCACTCCACTCCAGTCAACTCCACTCCACTCCACTCCGATCCACTCACTCCACAACACTACTCTCCACTCTACTCCTCTCCTATTCACTCCAGTCCACTCCACAGCACTCTCCTCTATTCCTCTCCTCTCCTCTCCACTCCTCTTCTCTCCTCTCCTCTCCACTCCTCTCCACTTCTCTGCACTCCACTCCACTCCACTCCACTCCACTCCATTTCATTTCTCCCTACAGCAATCCACTACACTCCAAATCTATTCACTTTACTCCACTACGCATTGCTTTGCTCCGCCCTGCCCCGCTCCACTCCACTCCACTCCACTCCACTCCTCTTTTATCCTCTCCACAGTATTACGTTCAAATTCATTCCACTCCACTCCACTCCACTCCACTCCACTTTACTCCTACTCACTGCAGAACACTCCTCTCCACTCAACTCCTCTCCACTCCACTCCACTCCACCCCACCCCACTCCACTCCACTCCACTTCATTCCTCCCTACAGCAATCCACTACACTCCAAACCTATTCACTCCACTCCACTATGCACCGCTTTGCTCCGCCCTGCCCCGCTTTACTCCACTCCACTCCACACCACTCATCTTTTATCCTCTCCACAGTATACCGTTCAAATTCATTCCACTCCACTCCACTCCAATCCACTCCACTCCACTCCACTCCACTCCATTCCACTCCACTCCACTCCACTCAACTCCTCTCCACTACACTTCATTCCTCCCTACAGCAATCCGCTACACTCCAAACCTATTCACTCCACTCCACTACGCACCGCTTTGCTCCGCCCCACCCCACTCCACTCCTCTCCACTCCACTCCTCTCCACTCCACTACACTCCACTCAACTCCTCTCCACTACACTTCATTCCTACCTACAGCAATCCACTACACTCCATACCTATTCACTCCACTCCACTATGCACTGCTTTGCTCCGCCCTGCCCCGCTCCACTCCTCTCCACTTCACTCCACACCACTCCTCTTTTATCCTCTCCACAGTATACCGTTCAAATTCATTCCACTCCACTCCACTCCACTCCACTCCTGTCATGGTTTTATGATTTTTGGTACTGGTATTCCACATAATAACATCATGTAGTGCATTTACAGTTAAAGAGTTAATGCTCCAGCTCCGTGGATCATCGATAGTACCAGGTATACCTGTCTCAGAAGAGAAGAAGAACTTCATTCCCCAGAAGATTTTGCGATGCTTTGCGTTCTTACGTGTTTACGCTCAGAGGGAAAGATAAAAACTGTCTGCGGTCACGAAACACTCTCTTTCCTTTGGGATGGACTCAGCAGTGGGTGCTCGCTGCCGTCTGCCTTCAGCATTAGCGTAAGGCCTTCGGTTTATCGGACACTCTCTCTTGCTCATTTTATTTGATTTATTAGCTTTAATTCCAATTATATTGTATTATATTGTGTTATTTTGCTTTCCGATATCTTATTTAGTAAATTAGCTTTCCTCCTCAGATCGTTGCCGCTGTTTTGTTCCTAGGCCCATCTCCCTTTTCCCATTTCCCTTTCCCCCTTCCCCTTTCCTGGGGCGTGGGTCCGTGGGTCCCCCGCACCAATCGTCACGGAACCGGGCCGAACCTGCCCGTAAACCGTTGACAACTCCACTCCTACTCACTGCAGAACACTCCTCTCCACTCCACTCCTCTCCACTCCACTCCACTCCTATTCACTGCAGAACACTCCTCTCCACTCCACTCCTCTCCACTCCACTCCGCTCCTATTCACTGAAGTACATTCAATTCCACTCCAATCTTCTCCGCTCCACTCCACACCACACCACACCACTCCACTCCACTGCACTCCAATCCACTCCACTCCACTCCACTTCATTCCTCCCTACAGCAATCCACTACACTCCAAACCTATTCGCTCAACTCCACTAGGCACCGCTTTGCTCCGCCCCACCCCACTCCTCTCCACTCCACTCCACTCCACTACACTCCACTCCACCCCACTCCACTCCTCTCCAATCCATACCACTCCTCTCCACTCAACTCCCCTCCACTACACTTCATTCCTCCCTACAGCAATCCACTACCATCCAAACCTATTCACTCCACTCCACTAGACACCGCTTTGCTCCGCCCCGCCCCACTCCTCTCCACTCCTCTCCACTCCTCTGCACTCCACTCCACTCCACTACACTACACTACACTCCATTCCACTCCTCTTTACTGCAGAACACTCCCCTCCACTCCACTCCTCTCCACTCCAATCCACTCCACTCCACTCCTATTCACTGATGAAAATTCCATTCCTCTCCACTCCACTCCACTTCATTCCTCCCTACAGCAATCCACTACACTCCAAACCTATTCACTCCACTCCACTATGCACCGCTTTGCTCCGCCCCGCCCCACTCCTCTCCACTCCTCTCCACTCAACTCCACTCCACTCCACTCCACTCCACTTCATTCCTCCCTACAGCAATCCACTACACTCCAAACATATTCAGTCCACTCCACTACGCACCGCTTTGCTCCGCCCCGCCCCACTCCTCTCCACTCCTCTCCACTCCACTCCACTCCACTCCACTCCTCTCCACTCCTCTCCACTTCATTCCTCCCTACAGCAATCCACTACACTCCAAACATATTCAGTCCACTCCACTACGCACCGCTTTGCTCCGCCCCGCCCCACTCCTCTCCACTCCTCTCCACTCCACTCCACTCCACTCCACTCCACTCCACTCCACTCCTCTATTATCCTCTCCACGGTATGCCTTAAAACTTTAATCCACTCCAGTCCACTCCACTCCAGTCAACTCCACTCCACTCCACTCCACTCCAATCCACTCACTCCACTACACTACTATCGACTCTACTCCTCTCCTATTCACTCCAGTCCACTCCACAGCACTCCACTCTATTCCTCTCCTCTCCTCTCCACTTCTCTGCACTCCACTCCACTCCACTCCATTCCACTCTACTCCACTCCACTCCACTTCATTCCTCCCTACAGCAATCCACTACACTCAAAATCTATTCACTCCACTCCACTACGCATTGCTTTTCTCCGCCCTACCCCACTCCACTCCACTCCACTCCAATCCACTCCACTCCACTCCTCTTTTATCCTCTCCACAGTATACCGTTCCAATTCATTCCACTCCACTCCTCTCCACTCCACTCCACTCCTATTCACTGAAGTACATGTCATTCCACTCTAATCTTCTCCACTCCACTCCACTCCACACCACTCCACTCCACTCCACTCCACTCTAGTCCACTCCACTTTACTCCTACTCACTGCAGAACACTCCTCTCCACTCAACTCCTCTCCACTCCACTCCACTCCACTCCACTTCATTCCTCCCTACAGCAATCCACTACACTCCAAACCTATTCACTCCACTCCACTATGCACCGCTTTGCTCCGCCCTGCCCCGCTTTACTCCACTCCACTCCACACCACTCATCTTTTATCCTCTCCACAGTATACCGTTCGAATTCATTCCACTCCACTCCACTCCACTCCACTCCACTCCACTCAACTCCTCTCCACTACACTTCATTCCTCCCTACAGCAATCCACTACACTCCAAACCTATTCACTTCCCTCCACTTCGCACCATTTTGCTCCGCCCTGCCCCACTTTACTCCACTCCACTCCACACCACTCCTCTTTTATCCTCTCCACAGTATACAGTTCAAATTCATTCCACTCCACTCCACTCCAATCCACCCCACTCTACTCCAATCCACTCACTCCACTACACTACTCTCCACTCTACTCCTCTCCTATTCACTCCACTCCACTCGAAACCAGTCCACTCTATTCCTCTCCTCTCCTCTCCTCTCCACTTCTCTGCACTCCACTCCACTTCACTCCACTCCACTCCACTCCACTCCACTCCATTCCACTCCACTACTATTCACTGCAGAACACTCCTCTCCACTCCACTCCTCTCCACTCCACTCCACTCCAATCGTATTCACTGATGTACATTCCATTTCACTCCAATCCTTTCCACTCCACTCCACTACTATTCACTGCAGAACACTTCTCTCCACTCAACTTCTCTCCACTCCACTCCACTCCACTTCATTCCTCCCTACAGCAATCCACTACACTCCAAACCTATTCACTCCCATCCACTACGCACCATTTTGCTCCGCCATGCCCCGCTCCACTCCAGTCCACTACACACAACTCCTCTTTTATCCTCTCCACAGTATACTGTTCAAATTCATTCCACTCCACTCCACTCCACTCCTACTCACTGCAAAACACTCCACTCCACTCCTCTCCACTCCACTCCTATTCACTGCAGAACAATCCTCTCCACTCCACTCCTCTCCACTCCACTCCTATTCACTGAAGTACATTCCGTTCCACTCTAATCTTCTCCACTCCACTCCACTCCACTCCACTCCTCTTCATTCCTCCTTACTGCTATCCACTACAATCGAAACCTATTCACTCCACTCCACTACGCACCGCTTTGCTCCGCCCCGCCCCACTCCTCTCCACTCCTCTCTACTCCTCTCCACTCCACTCCTCTCCACTCCACTCCACTCCTATTCACTGAAGTACATTCCATTCCACTCCACTCCACTCCACTCCACTAAACTCCACTCCACTCCACTCCACTCCACTCCTATTCACTGAAGAACACTCCTCTCCACTCCACTCCTCTCCACTCCACTCCGCTCCTATTCACTGAAGTACATTCAATTCCACTCCAATCTTCTCCACTCCTCTCCACACCACTCCACTCCACTCCACTCCACTCCACTCCACTCCACTCCACTCCACTCATCTCCATTCCACTCCTCTCTTATCCTCTCCACGGTACGCCTTTAAAATTCAATCCACTCCAGTCCACTCCAGTCCACTCCACTCCACACCACTCCTCTCCACTCAACTCCCCTCCACTCCTATTCACTGAAGAACACTCCTCTCCACTCCACTCCTCTCCACTCCACTCCGCTCCTATTCACTGAAGTACATTCAATTCCACTCCAATCTTCTCCACTCCTCTCCACACCACTCCACTCCACTCCACTCCACTCCAATCCACTCCACTCCAATCCACTCCACTCCAATCCACTCCACTCCAATCCACTCCACTCCAATCCACTCCACTCCAATCCACTCCACTCCAATCCACTCCACTCCTCTTCATTCCTCCCTACAGCAATCCACTACACTCCAAACCTATTCACTCAACTCCACTAGGCACCGCTTTGCTCCGCCCCGCCCCGCCCCACTCCACTCCACTCCACTCCACTCCATTCCACTCCACTCCAACCCACTCCACTCCAACCCACTCCACTCCACTCCTCTCCAATCCACACCACTCCTCTCCACTCAACTCCCCTCCACTACACTTCATTCCTCCCTACAGCAAACCACTACCCTCGAAACCTATTCACTCCACTCCACTAGACACCGCTTTGCTCTGCCCCGCCCCACTCCTCTCCACTCCTCTCCACTCCTCTGCACTCCACTCCACTCCACTCCACTACACTGCACTACACTCCATTCCACTCCTATTTACTGCAGAACACTCCCCTCCACTCCACTCCTCTCCACTCCAATCCACTCCACTCCACTCCTATTCACTGATGAACATTCCATTCCTCTCCACTCCACTCCACTCCACTTCATTCCTCCCTACAGCAATCCACTACACTCCAAACCTATTCACTCCACTCCACTATGCACCGCTTTGCTCCGCCCCGCCCCACTCCTCTCCACTCCTCTCTACTCCTCTCCACTCCACTCCACTCCACTCCACTCCTCCCTACAGCAATCCACTACACTCCAAACATATTCAGTCCACTCCACTACGCACCGCTTTGCTCCGCCCCGCCCCACTCCTCTCCACTCCTCTCCACTCCTCTCCACTCCACTCCATTCCACTCCACCCCACTCCACTCCTGTCCAATCCACACCACTCCTCTCCACTCAACTCCCCTCCACTACACTTCACTCCTCCCTACAGCAATCCACTACCCTCCAAACCTATTCACTCCACTCAACTAGACACCGCTTTGCTCCGCCCCGCCCCACTCCTCTCCACTCCTCTGCACTCCACTCCACTCCACTCCACTACACTACACTCCATTCCACTCCTATTTACTGCAGAACACTCCCCTCCACTCCTCTCCACTCCAATCCACTCCAATCCACTCCTATTCACTGATGAACATTCCATTCCTCTCCTCTCCACTCCACTCCACTCCACTCCACTCCACTTCATTCCTCCCTACAGCAATCCACTACACTCCAAACCTATTCACTCCACTCCACTATGCACCGCTTTGCTCCGCCCCGCCCCACTCCTCTCCACTCCTCTCTACTCCACTCCACTCCACTCCACTCCACTCCACTTAATTCCTCCCTACAGCAATCCACTACACTCCAAACATATTCAGTCCACACCACTACGCACCGCTTTGCTCCGCCCCGCCCCACTCCTCTCCACTCCTCTCCACTCCTCTCCACTCCACTCCACTCCTCTATTATCCTCTCCACGGTATGCCTTAAAACTTTAATCCACTCCAGTCCACTCCACTCCAGTCAACTCCACTCCACTCCACTCCAATCCACTCACTCCACTACAATACTATCGACTCTACTCCTCACCTATTCACTCCAGTCCACTCCACAGCACTCCACTCTATTCCTCTCCTCTCCTCTCCTCTCCTCTCCAATCCTCTCCACTTCTCTGCACTCCACTCCACTCCACTCCATTCCACTCTACTCCACTCCACTCCACTCCACTCCACTCCACTTCATTCCTCCCTACAGCAATCCACTACACTCAAAATCTATTCACTCCACTCCACTACGCATTGCTTTTCTCCGCCCTGCCCCGCTCCACTCCACTCCACTCCACTCCACACCACTCCTCTTTTATCCTCTCCACAGTATACCGTTCCAATTCATTCCACTCCACTCCTCTCCACTCCACTCCTCTCCACTCCACTCCACTCCTATTCACTGAAGTACATGTCATTCCACTCTAATCTTCTCCACTCCACTCCACTCCACACCACTCCACTCCACTCCACTCCACTCCACTACACTCCACTCCACTTCCTTCCTCCCTACAGCAATCCACTACACTCCAAACCTATTCACTCCACTCCACTACGCACTGCTTTGCCCCGCCCTGCCCCGCTCCACTCCACTCCACTCCACTCCACACCACTCCTATTTTATCCTCTCCACAGTATACCGTTCAAATTCATTCCACTCCACTCCACTCCACTACTATTCACTGCAGAACACTCCTCTCCACTCAACTCCTCTCCACTCCACTCCACTCCTATTCACTGCCGAACACTCCTCTCCACTCCACTCCTCTCCACGCCACTCCACTCCTCTCCACTCCACTCCACTCCACTGCACTCCACTCCACTTCATTCCTCCCTACAGCAATCCACTACACTCCAAATCTATTCAATCCACTCCACTACGCATTGCTTTGCTCCGCCCTGCCCCGCTCCACTCTCCTCTCCTCTCCTCCACTCTCCTCTCCTCTCCTCTCCTCTCCTCTCCTCTCCCCTCCTCTCCCCTCCTCTCCCCACCTCTCCCCTCCTCTCCCCTCTCCTCCCCTCCCCTTTCCTCCTCTCCTCTCCCCTCCTCTCCTCTCCTCTCCTCTCCTCTTCTCCCCTCCCCTCCCCTCCTCTCCCCTCCCCTCTCCTCCCTCCCCTATCCCCTCCCCTCAACTCCCCTCCCCTCTCCTCCTCTCCTCTCCTCTCCTCTCCTCTCCTCTCCTCTCCACTTCATTCCTCCCTACAGCAATCCACTACACTCCAAACCTTATCACTCCACTCCACTACGCACCGCTTTGCTCCGCCCCGCCCCACTCCTCTCCACTCCTCTCCACTCCACTCCACTCCTCTCCACTCCACTCCACTCCACTCAACTCCTCTCCACTACACTTCATTCCTACCTACAGCAATCCACTACACTCCATACCTATTCACTCCACTCCACTACGCACTGCTTTGCTCCGCCCTGCCCCGCTCCACTCCTCTCCACTCCACTCCACACCACTCCTCTTTTATCCTCTCCACAGTATAGCGTTCAAATTCATTCCACTCCACTCCACTCCACTCCACTCCTGTCATGGTTTTATGATTTTTGGTACTGGTATTCCACATCATAACATCATGTAGTGCATTTACAGTTAAAGAGTTAATGCTCCAGCTCCGTGGATCCTCGATAGTTCCAGGTATACCTGTCTCAGAAGAGAAGAAGAACTCCATTCCCCAGAAGATTTTGCGATGCTTTGCGTTCTTACGTGTTTACGCTCAGAGGGAAAGATAAAAACTGTCTGCGGTCACGAAACACTCTCTTTCCTTTGGGATGGACTCAGCAGTGGGTGCTCGCTGCCGTCTGCCTTCAGCATTAGCGTAAGGCCTTCGGTTTATCGGACACTCTCTCTTGCTCATTTTATTTGATTTATTAGCTTTAATTCCAATTATATTGTATTATATTGTGTTATTTTGCTTTACGATATCTTATTTAGTAAATTAGCTTTCCTCCTCAGATCGTTGCCGCTGTTTTGTTCCTAGGCCCATCTCCCTTTTCCCATTTCCCTTTCCCCCTTCCCCTTTCCTGGGGCGTGGGTCCGTGGGTCCCCCGCACCAATCGTCACGGAACCGGGCCGAACCTGCCCGTAAACCGTTGACAACTCCACTCCTACTCACTGCAGAACACTCCTCTCCACTCCACTCCTCTCCACTCCACTCCACTCCTATTCACTGCAGAACACTCCTCTCCACTCCACTCCTCTCCACTCCACTCCGCTCCTATTCAATGAAGTACATTCAATTCCACTCCAATCTTCTCCACTCCACTCCACACCACACCACTCCACTCCACTCCACTCCACTCCAATCCACTCCACTCCACTTCATTCCTCCCTACAGCAATCCACTACACTCCAAACCTATTCACTCAACTCCACTAGGCACCGCTTTGCTCCGCCCTGCCTCACTCCATTCCACTCCACTCCACTCCACTCCACTCCACTCCTCTCCAATCCACACCACTCCTCTCCACTCAACTCCCCTCCACTACACTTCATTCCTCCCTACAGCAATCCACTACCCTCCAAACCTATTCACTCCACTCCACTAGACACCGCTTTGCTCCGCCCCGCCCCACTCCTCTCCACTCCTCTGCACTCCACTCCACTCCACTACACTACACTCCATTCCACTCCTATTTACTGCAGAACACTCCCCTCCACTCCACCCCTCTCCACTCCACTCCACTCCACTCCACTTCATTGCTCCCTACAGCAATCCACTACACTCCAAACCTATTCACTCCACTCCACTATGCACCGCTTTGCTCCGCCCCGCCCCACTCCTCTCCACTCCTCTCTACTCCTCTCCAGTCCACTCCCCTCCACTCTACTCCACTCCACTCCACTCCAATCCACTCCACTGACTCCATTCCACTCCACTCCACTCCTCCCTACAGCAATCCACTACACTCCAAACATATTCAGTCAACTCCACTACGCACCGCTTTGCTCCGCCCCGCCCCACTCCTATCCACTCCTCTCCACTCCACTCCACTCCACTCCACTCCACTCCACTCCACTCCTCTCTTATCCTCTCCACGGTATGCCTTAAAACTTTAATCCACTCCAGTCCACTCCAGTCCACTCCACTCCAGTCAACTCCACTCCACTCCAATCCACTCACTCCACTACACTACTATCGACTCTACTCCTCTCCTATTCACTCCAGTCCACTCCACAGCACTCCACTTTATTCCTCTCCTCTCCTCTCCTCTCCACTCCACTCCACTCCACTCCACTCCACTGCACTCCACTGCACTCCACTCCACTTCATTCCTCCCTACAGCAATCCACTGCACTCAAAATCTATTCACTCCACTCCACTACGCATTGCTTTTCTTCGCCCTGCCCCGCTCCACTCCACTCCACTCCACTCCACTCCACACCACTCCTCTTTTATCCTCTCCACAGTATACCGTTCCAATTCATTCCACTCAACTCCACTCCACTCCACTCCACTCCTACTCACTGCAGAACACTCCTCTCCACTCCACTCCTCTCCACTCCACTCCACTCCTATTCACTGCACATTACTCCTCTCCACTCCACTCCTCTCCACTCCACTCCACCCCACTCCACTCCACTCCACTCCAGTCCACTCCACTCCACTACACTACACTCCACTCCACTTCCTTCCACCCTACAGCAATCCACTACACTCCAAACCTATTCACTCCACTCCACTACGCACTGCTTTGCCCCGCCCTGCCCCGCTCCACTCAACTCCACTCCACACTTCTCCTCTTTTATCCTCTCCACAGTATACCGTTCAAATTCATTCCACTCCACTCCACTCCACTCCACTAAACTCCACTCCACTCCACTACTATTCACTGCAGAACACTCCTCTCCACTCAACTCCTCTCCACTCCACTCCACTCCTATTCACTGCAGAACACTCCTCTCCACTCCACTCCTCTCCACGCCACTCCACTCCTCTCCACTCCACTCCACTCCACTCCACTTCATTCCTCCCTACAGCAATCCACTACACTCCAAATCTATTCAATCTACTCCACTACGCATTGCTTTGCTCCGCCCTGCCCCGCTCCACTCCCCTCCCCTCTCCTCCCCTCTCCTCTCCTCTCCTCTCCTCTCCTCTCCACTCCTCTCCTCTCCTCTCCACTCCTCTCCTCTCCACTCCTCTCCACTTCTCTGCACTCCACTCCACTCCACTCCATTCCACTCTACTCCACTCCACTCCTCTCCACTCAACTCCCCTCCACTACACTTCATTCCTCCCTACAGCAATCCACTACCCTCCAAACCTATTCACTCCACTCCACTAGACACCGCTTTGCTCCGCCCCGCCCCACTCCACTCACTCCACTTCATTCCTCCCTACAGCAATCCACTACACTCAAAATCTATTCACTCCACTCCACTACGCATTGCTTTTCTCCGCCCTGCCCCGCTCCACTCCACTCCCCTCCACTCCACTCCGCTCCTATTCACTGAAGTACATTCAATTCCACTCCAATCTTCTCCACTCCTCTCCACTCCTCTCCACACCACTCCACTCCACTCCACTCCACTCCACTCCAATCCACTCCACTCCACTTCATTCCTCCCTACAGCAATCCACTACACTCCAAACCTATTCACTCAACTCCACTAGGCACCGCTTTGCTCCGCCCCGCCCCACTCCACTCCACTCCACTCCACTCCATTCCACTCCACTCCTCTCCAATCCACACCACTCCTCTCCACTCAACTCCCCTCCACTACACTTCATTCCTCCCTACAGCAATCCACTACCCTCCAAACCTATTCACTCCACTCCACTAGACACCGCTTTGCTCTGCCCCGCACCACTCCTCTCCACTCCTCTCCACTCCTCTGCACTCCACTCCACTCCACTACACTACACTCCATTCCACTCCTATTTACTGCAGAACACTCCCCTCCACTCCACTCCTCTCCACTCCAATTTACTCCACTCCACTCCTATTCACTGATGAACATTCCATTGCTCTCCACTCCACTGCACTCCACTCCACTCCACTCCACTTCATTCCTCCCTACAGCAATCCACTACACTCCAAACCTATTCACTCCACTCCACTATGCACCGCTTTGCTCCGCCCCGCCCCACTCCTCTCCACTTCTCTCTACTCCTCTCCACTCCACTCCACTCCACTCCTCCCTACAGCAATCCACTACACTCCAAACATATTCAGTCCACTCCACTACGCACCGCTTTGCTCCGCCTTGCCCACTCCTCTCCACTCCTCTCCACTCCATTCCACTCCACCCCACTCCACTCCTGTCCAATCCACACCACTCCTCTCCACTCAACTCCCCTCCACTACACTTCACTCCTCCCTACAGCAATCCACTACCCTCCAAACCTATTCACTCCACTCAACTAGACACCGCTTTGCTCCGCCCCGCCCCACTCCTCTCCACTCCTCTGCACTCCACTCCACTCCACTACACTACACTACACTCCATTCCACTCCTATTTACTGCAGAACACTCCCCTCCACTCCTCTCCACTCCAATCCACTCCACTCCACTCCTATTCACTGATGAACATTCCATTCCTCTCCACTCCACTCCACTCACTTCATTCCTCCCTACAGCAATCCACTACACTCCAAACCTATTCACTCCACTCCACTATGCACCGCTTTGCTCCGCCACGCCCCACTCATCTCCACTCCTCTCCACTCCACTCCACTTCATTCCTCCCTACAGCAATCCACTACACTCCAAACCTATTCACTCCACTCCACTATGCACCGCTTTGCTCCGCCCCGCCCCACTCCTCTCCACTCCTCTCTACTGCTCTCCACTCCACTCCACTCCACTCCACTCCTCCCTACAGCAATCCACTACACTCCAAACATATTCAGTCCACACCACTACGCACCGCTTTGCTCCGCCCCGCCCCACTCCTCTCCACTCCTCTCCACTCCACTCCACTCCACTCCACTCCACTCCTCTATTATCCTCTCCACGGTATGCCTTAAAACTTTAATCCACTCCAGTCCACTCCACTCCAGTCAACTCCTCTCCACTCCACTCCAATCCACTCACTCCACTACAATACTATCGACTCTACTCCTCTCCTATTCACTCCAGTCCACTCCACAGCACTCCACTCTATTCCTCTCCTCTCCTCTCCTCTCCTCTCCAATCCTCTCCACTTCTCTGCACTCCACTCCACTCCACTCCATTCCACTCTACTCCACTCCACTCCACTCCACTTCATTCCACTCTACTCCACTCCACTCCACTCCACTTCATTCCTCCCTACAGCAATCCACTACACTCAAAATCTATTCACTCCACTCCACTACGCATTGCTTTTCTCCGCCCTGCCCCACTCCACTCCACTCCACTCCACTCCACACCACTCCTCTTTTATCCTCTCCACAGTATACCGTTCCAATTCATTCCACTCCACTCCTCTCCACTCCACTCCTCTCCACTCCACTCCTATTCACTGAAGTACATGTCATTCCACTCTAATCTTCTCCACTCCACTCCACTCCACAACACTCCACTCCACTCTACTACACTCCACTCCACTTCCTTCCTCCCTACAGCAATCCACTACACTCCAAACCTATTCACTCCACTCCACTACGCACTGCTTTGCCCCGCCCTGCCCCGCTCCACTCCACTCCACTCCACTCCACACCACTCCTATTTTATCCTCTCCACAGTATACCGTTCAAATTCATTCCACTCCACTCCACTCCACTCCACTAACTCCACTCCACTCCACTCCAGTCCACTACTATTCACTGCAGAACACTCCTCTCCACTCAACTCCTCTCCACTCCACTCCACTCCTATTCACTGCCGAACACTCCTCTCCACTCCACTCCTCTCCACGCCACTCCACTCCTCTCCACTCCACTCCACTCCACTGCACTCCACTCCACTTCATTCCTCCCTACAGCAATCCACTACACTCCAAATCTATTCAATCCACTCCACTACGCATTGCTTTGCTCCGCCCTGCCCCGCTCCACTCTCCTCTCCTCTCCTCTCCTCTCCTCTCCTCTCCTCTCCTCTCCTCTCCTCTCCTCTCCTCTCCTCTCCTCTCCTCTCCTCTCCTCTCCTCTCCTCTCCTCTCCTCTCTCTTTTCTTCATTTCATTATATTTCATTTCCTCACCTTCCCCGCATTGCATTGCATTGCATTGCATTGCATTGCATTGCATTTCCAAACCTCATTTCATTTCTTTTCCTTTCATGTCATGGCATTTCGCCAACTCGTCTTTGATGCATTTCATTTCATTTCATGGCATTTTTACACCTCCTCTCCTCTCCTCTCCTCTCCTCTCCTCTCCTCTCCTCTCTCTTTTCTCATTTCATTATATTTAATTTCCTCACCTTCTCCGCATTGCATTGCATTGCATTGCATTGCATTGCATTGCATTGCATTGCATTGCATTTCCAAACCTCATTTCATTTCTTTTCCTTTCATGTCATGGCATTTCGACACCTCGTCTTTGTTGCATTTCATTTCATTTCATGGCATTTTTACACCTCCTCTCCTCTCCTCTCCTCTCCTTTCCTCTCCTCTCCTCTCCTCTCCTCTCCTCTCTCTTTTCTTCATTTCATTATATTTCATTTCCTCACCTTCTCCGCATTGCATTGCATTGCATTGCATTGCCTTGAATTGCATTGCATTGCATTGCATTTCCAAACCTCATTTCATTTCTTTTCCTTTCATGTCATGGCATTTCGACACCTCGTCTTCGTTTCATTTCATTTCATTTCATGGCATTTTTATACCTCCTCTCCTCTCCTCTCCTCTCCTCTCCTCTCCTCTCCTCTCCTCTCCTCTCTCTTTTCTTCATTTCATTATATTTCATTTCCTCACCTTCTCCGCATTGCATTGCATTGCATTGCATTGCCTTGAATTGCATTGCATTGCATTGCATTTCCAAACCTCATTTCATTTCTTTTCCTTTCATGTCATGGCATTTCGACACCTCGTCTTCGTTTCATTTCATTTCATTTCATGGCATTTTTATACCTCCTCTCCTCTCCTCTCCTCTCCTCTCCTCTCCTCTCCTCTCCTCTCCTCTCCTCTCCTCTCTCTTTTCTTCATTTCATTATATTTCATTTCCTCACCTTCTCCGCATTGCATTGCATTGCATTGCATTGCCTTGAATTGCATTGCATTGCATTGCATTTCCAAACCTCATTTCATTTCTTTTCCTTTCATGTCATGGCATTTCGACACCTCGTCTTCGTTTCATTTCATTTCATTTCATGGCATTTTTATACCTCCTCTCCTCTCCTCTCCTCTCCTCTCCTCTCCTCTCCTCTCCTCTCCTCTCCTCTCCTCTCCTCTCCTCTCTCTTTTCTTCATTTCATTATATTTAATTTCCTCACCTTCTCCGCATTGCATTGCATTGCATTGCATTGCATTGCATTGCATTGCATTGCATTGCATTGCATTGCATTTCCAAACCTCATTTCATTTCTTTTCCTTTCATGTCATGGCATTTCGACACCTCGTCTTTGTTGCATTTCATTTCATTTCATGGCATTTTTACACCTCCTCTCCTCTCCTCTCCTCTCCTTTCCTCTCCTCTCCTCTCCTCTCTCTTTTCTTCATTTCATTATATTTCATTTCCTCACCTTCTCCGCATTGCATTGCATTGCATTGCATTGCCTTGAATTGCATTGCATTGCATTGCATTTCCAAACCTCATTTCATTTCTTTTCCTTTCATGTCATGGCATTTCGACACCTCGTCTTCGTTTCATTTCATTTCATTTCATGCATTTTTATACCTCCTCTCCTCTCCTCTCCTCTCCTCTCCTCTCCTCTCCTCTCCTCTCCTCTCCTCTCCTCTCTCTTTTCTTCATTTCATTATATTTCATTTCCTCACCTTCTCCGCATTGCATTGCATTGCATTGCATTGCCTTGAATTGCATTGCATTGCATTGCATTTCAAACCTCATTTCATTTCTTTTCCTTTCATGTCATGGCATTTCGACACCTCGTCTTCGTTTCATTTCATTTCATTTCATGGCATTTTTATACCTCCTCTCCTCTCCTCTCCTCTCCTCTCCTCTCCTCTCTCTTTTCTTCATTTCATTATATTTCATTTCCTCACCTTCTCCGCATTGCATTGCATTGCATTGCATTGCATTGCATTGCATTGCATTGCATTGCATTGCATTTCCAAACCTCATTTCATTTCTTTTCCTTTCATGTCATGGCATTTCGCCAACTCGTCTTTGATGCATTTCATTTCATTTCATGGCATTTTTACACCTCCTCTCCTCTCCTCTCCTCTCCTCTCCTCTCCTCTCCTCTCCTCTCCTCTCCTCTCCTCTCCTCTCCCTTTTCTTCATTTCATTATATTTCATTTCCTCACCTTCTCCGCATTGCATTGCATTGCATTGCATTGCCTTGAATTGCATTGCATTGCATTGCATTTCCAAACCTCATTTCATTTCTTTTCCTTTCATGTCATGCATTTCGACACCTCGTCTTCGTTTCATTTCATTTCATTTCATGGCATTTTTATACCTCCTCTCCTCTCCTCTCCTCTCCTCTCCTCTCTCTTTTCTTCATTTCATTATATTTCATTTCCTCACCTTCTCCGCATTGCATTGCATTGCATTGCATTGCCTTGAATTGCATTGCATTGCATTGCATTTCCAAACCTCATTTCATTTCTTTTCCTTTCATGTCATGGCATTTCGACACCTCGTCTTCGTTTCATTTCATTTCATTTCATGGCATTTTTATACCTCCTCTCCTCTCCTCTCCTCTCCTCTCCTCTCCTCTCCTCTCCTCTCCTCTCCTCTCCTCTCTCTTTTCTTCATTTCATTATATTTCATTTCCTCACCTTCTCCGCATTGCATTGCATTGCATTGCATTGCATTGCATTGCATTGCATTGCATTGCATTGCATTGCATTTCCAAACCTCATTTCATTTCTTTCCTTTCATGTCATGGCATTTCGCCAACTCGTCTTTGATGCATTTCATTTCATTTCATGGCATTTTTACACCTCCTCTCCTCTCCTCTCCTCTCCTCTCCTCTCCTCTCCTCTCCTCTCCTCTCCTCTCCTCTCCTCTCTCTTTTCTTCATTTCATTATATTTAATTTCCTCACCTTCTCCGCATTGCATTGCATTGCATTGCATTGCATTGCATTGCATTGCATTGCATTGCATTTCCAAACCTCATTTCATTTCTTTTCCTTTCATGTCATGGCATTTCGACACCTCGTCTTTGTTGCATTTCATTTCATTTCATGGCATTTTTACACCTCCTCTCCTCTCCTCTCCTCTCCTCTCCTCTCCTCTCTCTTTTCTTCATTTCATTATATTTCATTCCTCACCTTCTCCGCATTGCATTGCATTGCATTGCATTGCCTTGAATTGCATTGCATTGCATTGCATTTCCAAACCTCATTTCATTTCTTTTCCTTTCATGTCATGGCATTTCGACACTCGTCTTCGTTTCATTTCATTTCATTTCATGGCATTTTTATACCTCCTCTCCTCTCCTCTCCTCTCCTCTCCTCTCCTCTCCTCTCCTCTCCTCTCCTCTCCTCTCCTCTCCTCTCCTCTCTCTTTACTTCATTTCATTATATTTCATTTCCTCACCTTCTCCGCATTGCATTGCATTGCATTGCATTGCCTTGAATTGCATTGCATTGCATTGCATTTCCAAACCTCATTTCATTTCTTTTCCTTTCATGTCATGGCATTTCGACACCTCGTCTTCGTTTCATTTCATTTCATTTCATGCATTTTTATACCTCCTCTCCTCTCCTCTCCTCTCCTCTCCTCTCCTCTCTCTCCTCTCTCTTTTCTTCATTTCATTATATTTCATTTCCTCACCTTCTCCGCATTGCATTGCATTGCATTGCATTGCATTGCATTGCATTGCATTCCAAACCTCATTTCATTTCTTTTCCTTTCATGTCATGGCATTTCGACACCTCGTCTTCGTTGCATTTCATTTCATTTCATGGCATTTTTACACCTCCTCTCCTCTCCTCTCCTCTCCTCTCCTCTCCTCTCCTCTCCTCTCCTCTCCTCTCTCTCTCTTTTCTTCATTTCATTATATTTCATTTCCTCACCTTCTCCGCATTGCATTGCATTGCATTGCATTGCATTGCATTGCATTGCATTGCATTGCATTGCATTTCCAAACCTCATTTCATTTCTTTTCCTTTCATGTCATGGCATTTCGACACCTCGTCTTTGTTGCATTTCATTTCATTTCATGGCATTTTTACACCTCCTCTCCTCTCCTCTCCTCTCCTCTCCTCTCCTCTCCTCTCCTCTCTCTTTTCTTCATTTCATTATATTTTCTTCCTCACCTTCTCCGCATTGCATTGCATTCATTGCATTGCATTGCATTGCATTGCATTGCATTTCCAAACCTCATTTCATTTCTTTTCCTTTCATGTCATGGCATTTCGACACCTCGTCTTTGTTGCATTTCATTTCATTTCATGGCATTTTTACACCTCTTCTCCTCTCCTCTCCTCTCCTCTCCTCTCCTCTCTCTTTTCTTCATTTCATTATATTTCATTTCCTCACCTTCTCCGCATTGCATTGCATTGCATTGCATTGCATTGCATTGCATTGCATTTCCAAACCTCATTTCATTTCTTTTCCTTTCATGTCATGGCATTTCGCCACTCGTCTTTGTTGCATTTCATTTCATTTCATGCATTTTTACACCTCCTCTCCTCTCCTCTCCTCTCCTCTCCTCTCCTCTCCTCTCCTCTCTCTTTTCTTCATTTCATTATATTTCATTTCCTCACCTTCTCCGCATTGCATTGCATTGCATTGCATTGCATTGCATTGCATTGCATTGCATTGCATTTCCAAACCTCATTTCATTTCTTTTCCTTTCATGTCATGGCATTTCGACACCTCGTCTTTGTTGCATTTCATTTCATTTCATGGCATTTTTACACCTCCTCTCCTCTCCTCTCCTCTCCTCTCCTCTCTCTTTTCTTCATTTCATTATATTTCATTTCCTCACCTTCTCCGCATTGCATTGCATTGCATTTCATTGCATTGCATTGCATTGCATTTCCAAACCTCATTTCATTTCTTTTCCTTTCATGTCATGGCATTTCGACACCTCGTCTTTGTTGCATTTCATTTCATTTCATGGCATTTTTACACCTCCTCTCCTCTCCTCTCCTCTCTCTTTTCTTCATTTCATTATATTTCATTTCCTCACCTTCTCCGCATTGCATTGCATTGCATTTCACTGCATTGCATTGCATTGCATTGCATTGCATTTCCAAACCTCATTTCATTTCTTTTCCTTTCATGTCATGGCATTTCGACACCTCGTCTTTGTTGCATTTCATTTCATTTCATGGCATTTTTACACCTCCTCTCCTCTCCTCTCCTCTCCTCTCCTCTCCTCTCCTCTCCTCTCCTCTCTCTTTTCTTCATTTCATTATATTTTCTTCCTCACCTTCTCCGCATTGCATTGCATTTCATTGCATTGCATTGCATTGCATTGCATTGCATTTCCAAACCTCATTTCATTTCTTTTCCTTTCATGTCATGGCATTTCGACACCTCGTCTTTGTTGCATTTCATTTCATTTCATGGCATTTTTACACCTCTTCTCCTCTCCTCTCCTCTCCTCTCCTCTCCTCTCCTCTCCTCTCCTCTCCTCTCCTCTCCTCTCCTCTCCTCTCCTCTCTCTTTTCTTCATTTCATTATATTTCATTTCCTCACCTTCTCCGCATTGCATTGCATTGCATTGCATTGCATTGCATTGCATTGCATTTCCAAACCTCTTTCATTTCTTTTCCTTTCATGTCATGGCATTTCGCCAACTCGTCTTTGTTGCATTTCATTCATTTCATGGCATTTTTACACCTCCTCTCCTCTCCTCTCCTCTCCTCTCCTCTCCTCTCCTCTCTCTTTTCTTCATTTCATTATATTTCATTTCCTCACCTTCTCCACATTGCATTGCATTGCATTGCATTGCATTGCATTGCATTGCATTGCATTGCATTTCCAAACCTCATTTCATTTCTTTTCCTTTCATGTCATGGCATTTCGACACCTCGTCTTTTGTTGCATTTCATTTCATTTCATGGCATTTTTACACCTCCTCTCCTCTCCTCTCCTCTCCTCTCCTCTCTCTTTTCTTCATTTCATTATATTTCATTTCCTCACCTTCTCCGCATTGCATTGCATTGCATTTCATTGCATTGCATTGCATTGCATTGCATTGCATTTCCAAACCTCATTTCATTTCTTTTCCTTTCATGTCATGGCATTTCGACACCTCGTCTTTGTTGCATTTCATTTCATTTCATGGCATTTTTACACCTCCTCTCCTCTCCTCTCCTCTCCTCTCCTCTCCTCTCTCTTCTTTTGATTTCATTATATTTCATTTCCTCACCTTCTCCGCATTGCATTGCGTTGCCTTGAATTGCATTGCATTGCAATGTATTTCCAAACCTCATTTCATTCCTTTTCGTTTCCTGTCATGGCATTTCAACACCTCGTCTTCGTTGCATTTCATTTCATTTCATGGCATTTTTATACCTCCTCTCCTCTCCTCTCCTCTCCTCTCCTCTCCTCTCCTGTCTCTTTTCTTCATTTCATTATATTTCATTTCCTCACCTTCTCCGCATTGCATTGCATTGCATTGCATTGCATTGCATTGCATTCCAAACCTCATTTCATTTCTTTTCCTTTCATGTCATGGCATTTCGCCAACTCGTCTTTGTTGCATTTCATTTCATTTCATGGCATTTTTACACCTCCTCTCCTCTCCTCTCCTCTCCTCTCCTCTCCTCTCCTCTCCTCTCCTCTCTCTTTTCTTCATTTCATTATATTTCATTTCCTCACCTTCTCCGCATTGCATTGCATTGCATTTCATTGCATTGCATTGCATTGCATTGCATTTCCAAACCTCATTCATTTCTTTTCCTTTCATGTCATGGCATTTCGCCAACTCGTCTTTGTTGCATTTCATTTCATTTCATGGAATTTTTACACCTCCTCTCCTCTCCTCTCCTCTCCTCTCCTCTCCTCTCCTCTCTCTTTTCTTCATTTCATTATATTTCATTTCCTCACCTTCTCCGCATTGCATTGCATTGCATTTCATTGCATTGCATTGCATTGCATTGCATTGCATTTCCAAACCTCATTTCATTTCTTTTCCTTTCATGTCATGGCATTTCGACACCTCGTCTTTGTTGCATTTCATTTCATTTCATGGCATTTTTACACCTCCTCTCCTCTCCTCTCCTCTCCTCTCCTCTCCTCTCCTCTCCTCTCTCTTCTTTTCATTTCATTATATTTCATTTCCTCACCTTCTCCGCATTGCATTGCATTGCATTGCCTTGAATTGCATTGCATTGCAATGTATTTCCAAACCTCATTTCATTCCTTTTCGTTTCCTGTCATGGCATTTCAACACCTCGTCTTCGATGCATTTCATTTCATTTCATGGCATTTTTATACCTCCTCTCCTCTCCTCTCCTCTCCTCTCCTCTCCTCTCCTCTCCTCTCCTCTCCTCTCCTCTCTCTTTCTTCATTTCATTATATTTCATTTCCTCACCTTCTCCGCATTGCATTGCATTGCATTTCATTGCATTGCATTGCATTGCATTGCATTGCATTTCCAAACCTCATTTCATTCTTTTCCTTTCATGTCATGGCATTTCGACACCTCGTCTTTGTTGCATTTCATTTCATTTCATGGCATTTTTTACACTCTTCTCCTCTCCTCTCCTCTCCTCTCCTCTCCTCTCTCTTTTCTTCATTTCATTATATTTCATTTCTCACCTTCTCCGCATTGCATTGCATTGCATTTCATTGCATTGCATTGCATTGCATTGCATTGCATTTCCAAACCTCATTTCATTTCTTTTCCTTTCATGTCATGGCATTTCGCCAACTCGTCTTTGTTGCATTTCATTTCATTTCATGGCATTTTTACACCTCCTCTCCTCTCCTCTCCTCTCCTCTCCTCTCTCTTTTCTTCATTTCATTATATTTCATTTCCTCACCTTCTCCGCATTGCATTGCATTGCATTTCATTGCATTGCATTGCATTGCATTGCATTGCATTGCATTGCATTTCCAAACCTCATTTCATTTCTTTTCCTTTCATGTCATGGCATTTCGACACCTCGTCTTTGTTGCATTTCATTTCATTTCATGGCATTTTTACACCTCCTCTCCTCTCCTCTCCTCTCCTCTCCTCTCCTCTCCTCTCCTCTCCTCTCCTCTCCTCTCCTCTCCTCTCTCTTCTTTTCATTTCATTATATTTCATTTCCTCACCTTCTCCGCATTGCATTGCATTGCATTGCCTTGAATTGCATTGCATTGCAATG
>NW_027071894.1:0-45610 GCF_038088225.1 Cyrtonyx montezumae
CCCGCAGGTCTCAGGTCCGCAGTGACCCCAAAATCTCAGTGACGCCGCCGCTGCCGTCCCCCCAACTTCACCGGGGGCCCCTCCCCCCACGACAACAGAGCGGGGACCCCCTCCCCCTTTTAGGGGGCGGGGAGCCCCTCCCACCCTAAAAATGGCCGATCCGATCATGGACCTTTTCGACGACCCCAACCTTTTCGGGCTGGACCCCCTGAGCGACGAACCCCAGGACCCTATAGAAGAAGCGTTGGGTTTAGCGGGGGGGCTGGACCCCCCCCCGCCCGAAGCCCCTCCCCAAGCCCCTCCCCCACCCCACGGCGACCCCCCCGTTCCCCCTCCCCCTCCTCCCCCCCCAGGAGCAGGAAGTGCTGAGCCAGGGGAACCCCTTCATGGGGGTCTCCGCCCCACCCAAACCGGGCGGGGGGGGCGGCCCCAAAAATCGTCATCCTCAAAGCACCCCCCCCGACCCCACAAAGCGTCGGCGGACCCCCGTTAAACCCCATCCCCCCGGCTCCCCCCCCACCCCAAAACCCAAACCCCGTCCCTTCCCCGGGGGGTTCCTCCAACGGGGGCAAAGTGACGTTCGCCAAAGTTTTGGGGGCCCCCCCCGTTACGTCCCGGCGTCCCCGTGATCCCGACGGCTCCGGGATCCGCTGGGGGTGGGGTCGGGGTCGGGGGGGGGGGCGCGGGCGGCGGGACCCCCCCGGCGGGCGCCGTGCAGAGGTTGGTGACGCCGGGAGGCCCGTGAAGCAATTAGTGCTGCAGCCCGTTAAGGCGGGGGGGGGCGGGGCCCCCCTAAAACCGGCGGTCACCCTGACCTCGGCCCCGGCGCAGGTGAGAGTTGTAGGGTTTTTTGGGGTGGGGGGGGGTGGGGGGGGGGTGTTGGGATGGGGGGGGGGTGGGGTTGGTGGGATGGAGGGGGGGGAATTGGGATGGGGTTATGGGGAAGGGGGGATTGGGGTGGGGTTATGGGGAAGGGGGGTTTTGGGTTGGATGGAGGGGGGGTCTTTGGGATGGGGTTATGGGGAAGGGGGGGTTTGGGGTTGTGGGATGGAGGGGGGGTCTTTGGGATGGGGTTATGGGGAAGGGGGGGTTTGGGGTTGGTGGGATGGAGGGGGGGGAATTGGGATGGGGTTATAGGGGTGGGGGGGGTTGTGGGGTTGGGATGGAGGGGGGTCTTTGGGATGGGGTTATGGGGAAGGGGGTTTCGGGTTGGGATGGAGGGGGGGCATTGGGATGGGGTTATGGGGAAGGGGGGGTTGGGGTTGGTGGGGATGGAGGGGGGGTCTTTGGGATGGGGTTATGGGGAAGGGGGGTTTGGGGTTGGTGGGATGGAGGGGGGGAATTGGGATGGGTTATGGGGAAGGGGGGGTGTGGGGTTGGGATGGAAGGGGGTCTTTGGGATGGGGTTATGGGGAAGGGGGGGTTTGGGGTTGGTGGGATGGGAGGGGGGGTCTTTAGGGTGGGGTTATGGGGAAGGGGGATTTGGGGTTGGTGGGATGGAGAGGGGGGTTTGGGATGGGGTTATGGGGAAGGGGGGGTGTGGGGTTGGGATGGAAGGGGGTCTTTGGGATGGGGTTATGGGGAAGGGGGGGTTTGGGGTTGGTGGGATGGAGGGGGGGTCTTTAGGGTGGGGTTATGGGGAAGGGGGGATTTGGGGTTGGTGGGATGGAGAGGGGGGTTTGGGATGGGGTTATGGGGAAGGGGGGGGTTGTGGGGTTGGGATGGAGGGGGGGTTGGGGTCATGGGGAAGTGGGGGGGGTGTTTGTGAAAGGGTCATGTGGAAGGGGGGGTTGTGGGGTCTACAGGATCACGACCTTTGGGGTTTTGTGGTAGGGGTCTACAGGATCGGGGTCTTTGGGGTTGGGTGGTAGGGGTCTACAGGATCGGGGTCTTTGGGGTTTCGTGGTAGGGGTCTACAGGATCGGGGCCTATTGGCTTTTGGGGTTTGTGAGCCTTGGGGTTCTTCGGCATTTGTTTTTGAGCGGTGGGGGGCACCGAGGTCTCCAAGATTGGGGTCCCAGAAGCCGAGCCCCCATCCCTCAACCCCGACCTCACCCCGCTGCCCCCTCCCCTGTTGTAGGGTGAATCAAAGCGCATCACCCTGGTCCTCCAGCAGCCCCCCGGTGGGGGTCCGGCCCCCCCGGGCCAACGCCACGTGGTGCTGGGCAGCCTCCCCGGCAAAATCGTCCTGCAAGGCAACCAACTGGCCGCCCTCGGCCAAACCAAAGGGACTCCGGGACAACCAGCCAAGGTGGTCACCATCCAGCTCCAGGTCCAGCAGCCCCCCGGCGCCGCGGGGCAACTGGGGCCCCCAAAAAATCCAGCTCCTCCAGCAGCCCCCCCGGAACCGCGGGGCAGGCGGCCCCGGTGGCCGTGTCGTCGGTGCCGCAGGTGGTAGGCGGCGCAGGGCAGCGGTTGACGGTGCCCTTGAAGGTGGTGTTGCAACCGCAGGTGGGTCGGAGGTTTGGGGTCGGGAGGGGGGGAGGTTTGGGGTCGGGAGGGGGTGGTTTGGGGTCGGGGGGGGAGGTTTGGGGTCGGGGGGGTGGTTTGGGGTCAGGAGGGGGGAGGTTTGGGGTGTCGGGAGGGGGAAGTTTGGGTCGGGGTGGGGGGAGGTTTGGGTGTCGGGAGGGGGAGGTTTGGGGTCAGGGTGGGGGAGGTTTGGGGTCAGGGTGGGGGAGGTTTGGGGTGTCGGGGTGGGGGAGGTTTGGGGTGGCGGGGTGGGGGAGGTTTGGGGTCGGGAGGGGGGAAGTTTGGGTTGGGGTGGGGGAGGTTTGGGGTCGGAGTGGGGAGGTTTGGGGTGTCGGGAGGGGGTGGTTTGGGGTCGGGAGGGGGGAGGTTTGGGGTGTCGGGGTGGGGAGGTTTGGGGTCGGGGGGGAGGTTTGGGGTCGGGAGGGGGTGGTTTGGGGTCGGGAGGGGTGGTTTGGGGTGTCGGGGTGGGGGAGGTTTGGGGTGTCGGGGTGGGGGAGGTTTGGGGTCGGGAGGGGGGAAGTTTGGGGTCGGGGGGGGAGTTTGGGGTGTCGGGAGGGGGTGGTTTGGGGTCGGGAGGGGGGAGGGTTGGGGTGTCGGGAGGGGGGAGGTTTGGGGTGTCGGGAGGGGGGAGGTTTGGGTCGGGAGGGGGGGAGGTTGGGGTGTCAGGAGGGGGAGGTTTGGGTCGGGAGGGGGAGGTTTGGGGTGTCGGGAGGGGGTGGTTTGGGGTTGGGAGGGGGGAGGTTTGGGGTCGGGTGGGGGAGGTTTGGGGTCGGGGGGGGGAGGTTTGGGGTCGGGAAGGGGGGAGGTTTGGGGTCGGGAGGGGGGAGGTTTGGGGTGTCGGGAGGGGGGAGGTTTGGGGTGTCGGGAGGGGGGAGGTTTGGGGTGTCGGGAGGGGGGAGGTTTGGGGTGTCGGGAGGGGGGAAGTTTGGGGTCGGGGTGGGGGAAGTTTGGGGTCGGGGTGGGGGAGGTTTGGGGTCGGAGTGGGGGAGGTTTTGGGGTCGGGAGGGGGAGGTTTGGGGTGTCGGGAGGGGGGAGGTTTGGGGTCAGGGTGGGGGAGGTTTGGGGTCGGGGGGGAGGTTTGGGGTGTCGGGGTGGGGGAGGTTTGGGGTGTCGGGAGGGGGGAGGTTTGGGGGTCAGGAGGGGAAGGTTTGGGGTCGGGATGAGCAGAGTTGGGTTTTTGGGGTCAGAATAAGTGAGATTTGGGTCGAGATGAGCAGAGTTGGGTTTTTGGGGTCAGAATAAGTGAGATTTGGGTCGGGATGAACAGAGTTGGGTTTTTGGGGTCAGGATGGTGAATATTCAGGTAGGGATGAGCAGAGTTGGGTTTTTGGGGTCAGGATGAGCGAGATTTGGGTTGGGATGAGCAGAGTTGGGTTTTTGGGGTCAGGATGAGCGAGATTTGGGTTGGGATGAGCAGAGTTGGGTTTTTGGGGTCAGGATGAGCGAGATTTGGGTTGGGATGAGCAGAGTTGGGTTTTTGGGGTCAGAATAAGTGAGATTTGGGTCGGGATGAGCAGAGTTGGGGTTTTTAGGGTCAGGATGAGCGAGATTTGGGTTGGGATGAGCAGAGTTGGGTTTTTGGGGTCAGGATGGTGAATATTCAGGTAGGGATGAGCAGAGTTGGGTTTTTAGGGTCAGAATAAGTGAGATTTGGGTCGGGATGAACAGAGTTGGGTTTTTGGGGTCAGGATGGTGAATATTCAGGTAGGGATGAGCAGAGTTGGGTTTTTAGGGTCAGGATGAGCGAGATTTGGGTCGGGATGAGCAGAGTTGGGGTTTTTAGGGTCAGGATGAGCGAGATTTGGGTCGGGATGAACAGAGTTGGGTTTTTGGGTCAGGATGGTGAATATTCAGGTAGGGATGAGCAGAGTTGGGTTTTTAGGGTCAGAATAAGTGAGATTTGGGTCGGGATGAGCAGAGTTGGGTTTTTGGGGTCAGGATGAGCGAGATTTGAGTCGGATGAGCAGAGTTGGGTTTTTGGGGTCAGGATGTTGAATATTCAGGTAGGACTGAGCAGAGTTGGGTTTTTGGGGTCAGGATGAGCGGTATTTGGGTCGGGATGAGCAGAGTTGGGGTTTTTGGGGTCAGGATGGTGAATATTCAGGTAGGGATGAGTAGAGTTGGGTTTTTGGGGTCAGGAAGAGCGAGATTTGGGTCGGGATGAGCAGAGTTGGGTTTTTGGGGTCAGGATGAGCGAGATTTGAGTCGGGATGAGCAGAGTTGGGTTTTTGGGGTCAGGATGTTGAATATTCAGGTAGGACTGAGCAGAGTTGGGTTTTTGGGGTCAGGATGAGCGGTATTTGGGTCGGGATGAGCAGAGTTGGGGTTTTTGGGGTAAGGATGGTGAATATTCAGGTAGGGATGAGCAGAGTTGGTTTTTGGGGTCAAGATGAGCGAGATTTGGGTCGGGATGAGCAGAGTTGGTTTTTGGGGTCAAGATGAGCGAGATTTGGGTCGGGATGAGCAGAGTTGGGGTTTTTGGGGTCAGGATGGTGAATATTCAGGTAGGATGAGCAGAGTTGGGTTTTTGGGTCAGGATGAGCGAGATTTGGGTCGGGATGAGCAGAGTTGGGTTTTGGGGTCAGAATAAGTGAGATTTGGGTCGGGATGAACAGAGTTGGGTTTTTGGGTCAGGATGGTGAATATTCAGGTAGGGATGAGCAGAGTTGGGTTTTTGGGGTCAGGATGAGCGAGATTTGTGTCGGGATGAGCAGAGTTGGGGTTTTGGGTCAGGATGAGTGAGATTTGTGTCGGGATGAGCAGAGTTGGGTTTTTAGGGTCAGGATGAGCGAGATTTGGGTCGGGATGAGCAGAGTTGGGGTTTTTAGGGTCAGGATGAGCGAGATTTGGGTCGGGATGAGCAGAGTTGGGGTTTTTGGGGTCAAGATGGTGAATATTCAGGTAGGACTGAGCAGAGTTGGGTTTTTGGGGTCAGGATGAGGCGGTATTTGGGTCGGGATGAGCAGAGTTGGGTTTTTGGGGTAAGGATGGTGAATATTCAGGTAGGGATGAGTAGAGTTGGTTTTTGGGGTCAGGATGAGTGAGATTTGGGTCGGGATGAGCAGAGTTGGGTTTTTAGGACAGGATGAGCGGTATTTGGGTCGGGATGAGCAGAGTTGGGGTTTTTGGGGTCAAGATGGTGAATATTCAGGTAGGGATGAGCAGAGTTGTGTTTTTGGGGTCAGGATGAGCGGTATTTGGGTTGGATGAGCAGAGTTGGGTTTTTGGGGTCAGGATGGGCGAGATTGGGTCGGGATGAGCAGAGTTGGGGTTTTTGGGGTCAGGATGGTGAATATTCAGGTAGGGATGAGCAGAGTTGGATTTTTGGGGTCAGAATGAGTGAGATTTGGGTCGGGATGAGCAGAGTTGGGTTATTGGGGTCAGGATGAGCGAGATTTGGGTTGGGATGAGCAGAGTTGGGTTTTTGGGGTCAGGATGAGCGAGATTTGGGTCGGGATGAGCAGAGTTGGGGTTTTTGGGGTCAGGATGGTGAATATTCAGGTAGGGATGAGCAGAGTTGGATTTTTGGGGTCAGAATGAGTGAGATTTGGGTCGGGATGAGCAGAGTTGGGTTATTGGGGTCAGGATGAGCGAGATTTGGGTCGGGATGAGCAGAGTTGGGGTTTTGGGGTCAGGATGAGTGAGATTTGTGTCGGGATGAGCAGAGTTGGGTTTTTAGGGTCAGGATGAGCGAGATTTGGGTCGGATGAGCAGAGTTGGGGTTTTTAGGGTCAGGATGAGCGAGATTTGGGTCGGGATGAACAGAGTTGGGTTTTTGGGGTCAGGATGGTGAATATTCAGGTAGGGATGAGCAGAGTTGGGTTTTTGGGGTCAGGATGAGCGAGATTTGGGTCGGGATGAACAGAGTTGGGGTTTTTGGGGTCAAGATGGTGAATATTCAGGTAGGGATGAGCAGAGTTGGGTTTTTAGGGTCAGGATGAGGAAATACCCATTCTGAACCCCCCCCCGTCTAGGCCGGCTCCTCCCAAGGTGGCTCAGCAGGTTTATCCGTGGTCAAAGTCCTCAGCAGCAGCGAGGTGGCCGCGTTGACCGCCCGGGTTCGCGTGGCCCTTCGGAGGAAAGCCGTAAGCTGGAGCACCAAAAGAAACAGGAGAAAGCCAACCGCATCGTGCCGAAGCCATCGCCCGCGCCCGCGCTCGGGGGGAGCAGAACATTCCCCGTGTCCTCAACGAGGACGAGCTGCCCAGCGTCCGGCCCGACGAGGAGGGCGAGCGCAAGCGACGCCGCAAAGGGACCGGAGAGCGTGGCGGTCCCAAAGAGGAGCGACCTCGCAAGGGCAAGGGGCAGGGGGCGTCCGGCAAGAGCAAGGGGCGCAGCAAACCCAGGTGAGGAGGGTGTTTTGGGGTTTTTTTTTTCCCCCAATTCTGGTGAGTTTTCTCCCGAATTCGGTCGGGAGAGGAGCCTGGTGGTGCGCGGCGATGCCGTCGTCGCGCGCAGTGGCGGTTCCTGTCGAGCGTTACGTGGCTGATCTTCGTTACACCCAAAAGTGTTTTCTTTTCCTGCTGTTGGTCTCTGGTTTTTTTTTTCCTCAAAATTTAGGAATTTGGGTTTTTTCCTCAAAATTTTCCTCCTCAAAATTTTCCTCCTCAAAATTTTCCTCCTCAAAATTTTCCTCCTCAAAATTTTCCTCCTCAAAATTTTCCTCCTCAAAATTTTCCTCCTCAAAATTTTCCTCCTCAAAGTTTTCCTCCTCAAAGTTTTCCTCCTCAAAGTTTTCCTCCTCAAAATTTTCCTCCTCAAAATTTTCCTCCTCAAAATTTTCCTCCTCAAAATTTTCCTCCTCAAAATTTTCCTCCTCAAAATTTTCCTCCTCAAAATTTTCCTCCTCAAATTTTTTTTCCTCCTCAAATTTTTCTTCCTCCTCAAATTTTTCTTCCTCCTCAAATTTTTCTTCCTCCTCAAATTTTTCTTCCTCCTCAAATTTTTCTTCCTCCTCAAATTTTTCTTCCTCCTCAAATTTTTCTTCCTCCTCAAATTTTTCTTCCTCCTCAAATTTTTCTTCCTCCTCAAATTTTTCTTCCTCCTCAAATTTTTCTTCCTCCTCAAATTTTTCTTCCTCCTCAAATTTTTCTTCCTCCTCAAATTTTTCTTCCTCCTCAAATTTTTCTTCCTCCTCAAATTTTTCTTCCTCCTCAAATTTTTCTTCCTCCTCAAATTTTTCTTCCTCCTCAAATTTTTCTTCCTCCTCAAATTTTTCTTCCTCCTCAAATTTTTCTTCCTCCTCAAATTTTTCTTCCTCCTCAAATTTTTCTTCCTCCTCAAATTTTTCTTCCTCCTCAAATTTTTCTTCCTCCTCAAATTTTTCTTCCTCCTCAAATTTTTCTTCCTCCTCAAATTTTTCTTCCTCCTCAAATTTTTCTTCCTCCTCAAATTTTTCTTCCTCCTCAAATTTTTCTTCCTCCTCAAATTTTTCTTCCTCACGCTTTTCCGGCCTCTGACCCCCAAATTTTCACCTCATGGACCCCAAATGTGGACCTGTCGCTGCCCCCAACCCTTCCCCTTATGGGCCCCTAATTTTTGGCCTTCTTGACCCCAAAGTTTGACCTGACTGATCTCGAACTTCGGGGCTCATCGACCCCAACCTGTGTCCCTCCCCAAATTTTGGCCTTACCGACTCCGATTTTCGGACCCACTGCTGACCCCAACCCTTCCCCTCATGGACCCCTGATTCTTGGACCCCACTGACCCCGATTTTGGACCATATTGACCCCAAACTTTCTCCTCCGTTGTCTCCAACCCTTTTTTCTCCTGCTGACCCCAAATATTTGCCCCACTGACACCCAACCTTCGGCCCTGACCCCATTTCTGCCCCCCCTAACCCCGCTTTTGTGCCCCCCACCCTCAGCACCATCACCCCAGTGGTGGGGAAGAAGCGGAAGCGCAACGCTTCCTCCGACAACTCGGACGCCGAAGTGATGCCGGCGCAATCTCCGCGGGACGATGAGGAGACCAGCGTGCAGGTAGGAGATTTTGACCCCCAATTTTGGCCCTGTTGACCCCCAATTTTGGCCTCGTTGCCCCCAACTTTAGTCTTCATTGACCCCAAATTTTGGCCTTGTTGACCCCAACTTTTGGACCCCAAATTTTGGCTATATCGACCCCAAACTTTGAGCCTCATTGACCCCAAATTTTGGCCTTGTCAATGCCAACCTTTGGACCTTATCGACCCCAACTCTTGGACCCCAAATTTTGGCTATATGGACCCCAAATTTTGAGCCTCATTGACCCAAAATTTTGGCCTTCTCAATGCCAACCTTTGGGCCTTGTTGACCCCAACTCTTGGACCCCAAATTTTGGCTATATGGACCCCAAATTTTGAGCCTCATTGACCCCAAATTTTGGCCTTGTCAATGCCAACCTTTGGGCCTTATCGACCCCAACTTTTGGACCCCAAATTTTGGCTATATTGACCCCAAACTTTGAGCCTCATTGACCCCAAATTTTGGCCTTCTCAGTGCCAACCTTTGGGCCTTTTTGACCCCAACTTTTGGACCCCAAATTTTGGCTATATTGACCCCAAACTTTGAGCCTCATTGACCCCAAATTTTGGCCTTCTCAGTGCCAACCTTTGGGCCTTATCGACCCCAACTTTTGGACCCCAAATTTTGTCTGTATTGACCCCAAATTTTGAGCCTCATTGACCCCAAATTTTGGCCTTCTCAATGCCAACCTTTGGGCCTTGTTGACCCCAGCTTTTGGACCCCAAAGTTTGTCTATATGGACCCCAAATTTTGAGCCTCATTGACCCCAAATTTTGGCCTTCTCAATGCCAACCTTTGGGCCTTATCGACCCCAACTTTTGGACCCCAAATTTTGTCTGTATTGACCCCAAATTTTGAGCCTCATTGACCCCAACATCTGTCCTCATCCCCAACTTTGGTCCTCGTTGACCCCATTTCCGACCCCGCAACCAACCGAGACCCCAAATCTTGATATTTTGCCCCCCAAAACCACGTCCTTCCTCTTTCCTCGCAGAAACGGCGCTCGAACCGTCAAGTCAAACGCAAAAAGTACACCGAGGATTTGGACATCAAGATCACTGACGATGAGGAAGATGAAGAGCTGGACGTTACGGGGCCCGTGCGCGCCGAGCAGCCCCCCGCCCCACAACCCCCCGTCCCAGAACCAGAGCCGGAGGGCGAGACGTTGCCCTCCATGCAATTTTTTGTGGTGGGTGGTCTTCCTCTCCGTCCTTCGTCTCCCCCCTCGTCAGCGTCGTGATGGTTATTTTCTCTTTATTTTGTCTCAATTTTCCTCCTCGTTTCTAGGAAAACCCCAGCGAGGAGGACGCGGCCATCGTGGACAAAGTCCTGTCCATGAGGGTGGTCAAAAAAGAGGTGAGGGACCCCTTCCCCCCACCCTGGGACGACCCCATAAATTGGGGAAGGGGCTTTAGGCCACAGTTAACGACCCCGTATTTCCTCTTCGCAGCTCCCCTCGGGGCAGTTCACGGAATCGGAGGAGTTCTTTGTCAAATATAAGAACTAGTGAGTGGGAAGGGGTTGTAGGGTTCAGCTCGGTGGACCCCAACGGGTTCTCTGTGTCTCTTTGGGGTCTTCGCATCCTAGTGGGGTCTCTGTGTCCATTAGGGGCCTCCACGTTGCTACAGGACCCCCCCCATATCCCTTTGGGGCCCTCCACGTTGCTATAGGACCCCCCCATATCCCTTTGGGGCCCTCCACGTTGCTATAGGACCCCCCCTAATCCCTCTGAGGCCCTCCACGTTGCTATAGGACCCCCCCATATCCCTTTGGGGCCCTCCACGTTGTTATAGGACCCCCCCCAATCCCTTTGAGGCCCTCCACGTTGCTATAGGACCCCCCCAATCCCTTTGGGGCCCTCCACGTTGCTATAGGACCCCCCCATATCCCTTTGGGGCCCTCCACGTTGCTATAGGACCCCCCCCAATCCCTTTGAGGCCCTCCACGTTGCTATAGGACCCCCCCTAATCCCTCTGAGGCCCTCCACGTTGCTATAGGACCCCCCCATATCCCTTTGGGGCCCTCCACGTTGCTATAGGACCCCCCCATATCCCTTTGAGGCCCTCCACATTGCTATAGGACCCCCCCTAATCCCTTTGAGGCCCTCCACGTTGCTATAGGACCCCCCCATATCCCTCTGAGGCCCTCCACGTTGCTATAGGACCCCCCCATATCCCTTTGGGGCCCTCCACGTTGCTATAGGACCCCCCCCAATCCCTTTGAGGCCCTCCACGTTGCTATAGGACCCCCCCTAATCCCTCTGAGGCCCTCCACGTTGCTATAGGACCCCCCCATATCCCTTTGGGGCCCTCCACGTTGTTATAGGACCCCCCCATTCCCTCTGAGGCCCTCCACGTTGCTATAGGACCCCCCCTAATCCCTTTGGGGCCCTCCACGTTGCTATAGGACCCCCCCATATCCCTTTGGGGCCCTCCACGTTGCTATAGGACCCCCCCATATCCCTTTGGGGCCCTCCACGTTGCTATAGGACCCCCCCATATCCCTTTGGGGCCCTCCACGTTGCTATAGGACCCCCCCATATCCCTTTGGGGCCCTCCACGTTGCTATAGGACCCCCCCATATCCCTTTGGGGCCCTCCACGTTGCTATAGGACCCCCCCATATCCCTTTGGAGCCCTCCACGTTGCTATAGGACCCCCCCATATCCCTTTGGGGCCCTCCATGTTGTTATAGGACCCCCCCATTCCCTTTGAGGCCCTCCACGTTGCTATAGGACCCCCCCCATATCCCTTTGGGGCCCTCCACGTTGCTATAGGACCCCCCCAATCCCTTTGGGGCCCTCCACGTTGCTATAGGACCCCCCCCAATCCCTTTGGGGCCCTCCACGTTGTTTTAGGACCGCCCCTAATCCCTCTGAGGCCCTCCACGTTGCTATAGGACCCCCCCATATCCCTTTGGGGCCCTCCACATTGCTATAGGACCCCCCCTAATCCCTTTGAGGCCCTCCACGTTGTTATAGGACCCCCCCATTCCCTCTGAGGCCCTCCACGTTGCTATAGGACCCCCCCAATCCCTTTGGGGCCCTCCACGTTGCTATAGGACCCCCCCATATCCCTTTGGGGCCCTCCACGTTGCTATAGGACCCCCCCATATCCCTTTGAGGCCCTCCACGTTGCTATAGGACCCCCCCTAATCCCTTTGAGGCCCTCCACGTTGCTATAGGACCCCCCCAATCCCTTTGGGGCCCTCCACGTTGCTATAGGACCCCCCCCAATCCCTTTGGGGCCCTCCACGTTGTTTTAGGACCGCCCCTAATCCCTCTGAGGCCCTCCACGTTGCTATAGGACCCCCCCATATCCCTTTGGGGCCCTCCACATTGCTATAGGACCCCCCCTAATCCCTTTGAGGCCCTCCACGTTGTTATAGGACCCCCCCATTCCCTCTGAGGCCCTCCACGTTGCTATAGGACCCCCCCAATCCCTTTGGGGCCCTCCACGTTGCTATAGGACCCCCCCATATCCCTTTGGGGCCCTCCACGTTGCTATAGGACCCCCCCATATCCCTTTGGGGCCCTCCATGTCTTTTTGGGGTCTCGGTTTCTCATCTGTCCCTTTTCTGGGGGTTTCTCTGCATCCTTTCGGGGTCTTCACGCCCCGGTGACGTCTTCCAGCAGAGCTCCGTTGTTGGGTTGAGGGTTACCCCAAGGGCACGCGGGCAGTCCCAGCGGTCACCCCACAAGTCGGCCGAACCCATAACCTCCTCGGACCCGTCGAGGTGTTGCATTCGGGGTTTTGACAGCGGGGTTAACAACGTTTTGTCCCCGTTAGCTCCTATTTGCACTGCGAGTGGGCCACCATCGACCAACTGGAGAAGGACAAGAGGATCCACCAGAAGCTGAAACGCTTCAAGACGAAGATGACGCAGATGCGGCACTTCTTCCACGAGGTGACGCTTTTGGGGTCCCGTTATTTTTCTACGGGGTGGAAAAGGGGGGGACGGACAAAAAACGGCACGGATCCTCATCCTCTTTTTTATTTTTTTCCCCTTCGAAAGGATGAGGAACCCTTCAACCCCGATTACGTCGAGGTGGATCGGATTTTGGACGAGTCGCACAGCGTCGATAAGGACAACGGGGAGGTGAGCGCGGGACGGGGGCACGATGGGGTTGTGACCCCACAAGCGACGTCCCTGACGGCCGTGTCCCCCCTTTTTGTGCCCCATTTCAGCCCGTGGTTTACTACCTGGTGAAGTGGTGCTCCCTCCCCTACGAGGACAGCACGTGGGAGCTGAAGGAGGACGTGGACGAGGGGAAGATCGGTGAATTCAAGCGCATCCAGGCCCGGCACCCGGAGCTGAAGCGTTTGGTGAGCGTCCCCTCATCCCCTTTTTTTTGGGGGGGCTCCGTGACCCCGTTCCCTGTAAGGTTAACAGAATGAAGGATGGAGAACGGCGTCGTGGCGGGGGTATTTTCACAGGTGGGGTAGGGAGGAAGATGATGGCGATGGGAAGAGGAAGTTAGGTAAAAAAGGGCTCAGCCGCGTCCTGGGCTCTGCGGTAAAAAGCTCCAAAGGAGGAGCGGTCTGGAAGAGGTCCCCAGCCCTTAAATGGGGACTAGGAGAGGTGGGAGTCAGACCCCGCCCCTTCCTGTCACGTGGGTGAAGGAGGAATTAAGAAAGAGGAAGTCAGACTCCGCCCCTTCCTGTCACATGGGTGAATTGAGGTCTAGGAAAGAGGAAGTCAGACTCTGTCCCTTCCTGTCACGTGGGTGAAGGAGGAATTAAGAAAGAGGAAGTCAGACTCCGCCCCTTCCTGTCACATGGGTGAATTGAGGGCTAGGAAAGAGGAAGTCAGACTCCGCCCCTTCCTGTCACATGGGTGAAGGAGGAATTAAGAAAGAGGAAGTCAGACTCCGCCCCTTCCTGTCACATGGGTGAATTGAGGTCTAGGAAAGAGGAAGTCAGACTCCGCCCCTTCCTGTCACATGGGTGAAGGGGGTATAGGAAAGAGGAAGTCAGACTCCGCCCCTTCCTGTCACATGGGTGAAGGGGGTATAGGAAAGAGGAAGTCAGACTCTGTCCCTTCCTGTCACGTGGGTGAAGGGGTCTAGGAAAGAGGAAGTCAGACTCCGCCCCTTCCTGTCACATGGGTGAAGGGGGTATAGGAAAGAGGAAGTCAGACTCTGTCCCTTCCTGTCACGTGGCTGAATGAGGCCTTGGAAAGAGGTGAAGCCAGACCCCACCCCTTCCTGTCACATGGGTGAATGAGGCCTAGGAAAGAGGTGGAGCCTGACCCCGCCCCTTCCTGTCATATGGGTAAAGGAACTCTAGGAAGGAGGTGGAGCCAGACCCCGCCCCTTCCTGTCCCATGGGTGAATGAGGCCTAGGAAAGAGGTGGAGCCAGACCCCACCCCTTCCTGTCACATGGGTAAAGGAAGAATAAGAAAGAGGAAGTCAGACTCCGCCCCTTCCTGTCACATGGGTGAAGGAGGCCTAGGAAAGAGGTGGAGCCCGACTCCGCCCCTTCCTGTCACATGGGTAAAGGAACTCTAGGAGGGAGGTGGAGCCAGACCCCGCCCCTTCCTGTCACATGGGTAAAGGAACTCTAGGAAGGAGGTGGAGCCAGACCCCGCCCCTTCCTGTCCCGTGGCTGAATGAGGCCTAGGAAAGAGGTGAAGCCAGACCCCGCCCCTTCCTGTCCCTTGGGTGAATGAGGCCTAGGAAAGAGATGGAGCCAGACTCCCGCCCCTTCCTGTCCCATGGGTAAAGGAACTCTAGGAAGGAGGTGGAGCCAGACCCCACCCCTTCCTGTCACATGAGTAAAGGAAGAATAAGAAAGAGGAAGTCAGACTCCACCCCTTCCTGTCCCATGGGTGAATGAGGCCTAGGAAAGAGGTGAAGCCCGACCCCGCCCCTTCCTGTCATATGGGTAAAGGAACTCTAGGAAGGAGGTGGAGCCAGACCCCGCCCCTTCCTGTCCCATGGGTAAAGGAACTCTAGGAAGGAGGTGGAGCCAGACCCCGCCCCTTCCTGTCACATGGGTAAAGGAAGAATAAGAAAGAGGAAGTCAGACTCCGCACCTTCCTGTCCCATGGGTGAATGAGGCCTAGGAAAGAGGTGGAGCCCGACTCCGCCCCTTCCTGTCACATGGGTAAAGGAACTCTAGGAGGGAGGTGGAGCCAGACCCCGCCCCTTCCTGTCACATGGGTAAAGGAACTCTAGGAAGGAGGTGGAGCCAGACCCCGCCCCTTCCTGTCACATGGCTAAAGGAAGAATAAGAAAGAGGAAGTCAGACTCCGCCCCTTCCTGTCCCATGGGTGAATGAGGCCTAGGAAAGAGGTGGAGCCAGACCCCACCCCTTCCTGTCACATGGGTAAAGGAAGAATAAGAAAGAGGAAGTCAGACTCCGCCCCTTCCTGTCCCATGTGTGAATGAGGCCTAGGAAAGAGGTGAAGCCCGACCCCGCCCCTTCCTGTCATATGGGTAAAGGAACTCTAGGAAGGAGGTGGAGCCAGACCCCGCCCCTTCCTGTCACATGGGTAAAGGAACTCTAGGAAGGAGGTGGAGCCAGACCCCACCCCTTCCTGTCACATGAGTAAAGGAAGAATAAGAAAGAGGAAGTCAGACTCCACCCCTTCCTGTCCCATGGGTGAATGAGGCCTAGGAAAGAGGTGGAGCCCGACTCCGCCCCTTCCTGTCACATGGGTAAAGGAACTCTAGGAGGGAGGTGGAGCCAGACCCCGCCCCTTCCTGTCACATGGGTAAAGGAACTCTAGGAAGGAGGTGGAGCCAGACCCCGCCCCTTCCTGTCCCGTGGCTGAATGAGGCCTAGGAAAGAGGTGAAGCCCGACCCCGCCCCTTCCTGTCCCATGGGTAAAGGAACTCTAGGAAGGAGGTGGAGCCAGACCCCGCCCCTTCCTGTCCCGTGACTGAATGAGGCCTAGGAAAGAGGTGAAGCCAGACCCCGCCCTTTCCGGTCCCACCGGTGCATTGCCTTCCCCCCTTCCTCCGCCCTCATTGCTCCCCCTATCGCCCCATCGTCGTTTCACCCCACGCGCCCCCTAACCCGTTTCCCTCCAGCCCCGCCCCCAGGCCGGCACCTGGAAGAAACTAGAGCTCTCCCACGAGTACAAAAACCACAACCAACTCCGCGAGTACCAACTGGAAGGCGTCAACTGGTTGCTCTTCAACTGGTATAACAGGCGAGTAGCGGGCTTGGGGCTTCCCCCCCCCCCCCCCGATATCGCCGCTATCGCGATATTAATCTCCCCCCCCCCCTGATCCTGCAGGCAGAACTGCATCCTGGCCGACGAGATGGGCTTGGGGAAAACCATCCAGTCCATCGCGTTCCTGCAGGAGGTTTCCAGCGTGGGGATCCGCGGTCCCTTCCTCGTCATCGCGCCCCTTTCCACCATCACCAACTGGGAGCGCGAGTTCAACACGTGGACCGACATGAACAGCATCGTCTACCACGGCAGCCTGGCGTCCAGGCAGATGATCCAGCAGTACGAGATGTACTGCAAGGACTCCAGGGTACGGCCGCGAGGTGTTAAGGGGCCCGCGGGGACCCATAGGGACCCATAGGGACCCATAGACCCCCATAGGGGACCCACAGACCCCCATAGAGACCCCATAGGGACCCCATAGACCCCCATAGGGACCCATAGAGCCCCATAGAGACCCCATAGGGACCCCATAGACCCCCATAGGGACCCATAGACCCCGATAGGGACCCCGTGGGGACACACAGAGACCCCATAGGGACCCATAGACCCCCATAGGGACCCACAGAGACCCCCATAGGGACCCATAGACCCCCATAGGGACCCCATAGGGACCTAGAGACATCCATAGGGACCCCGTAGGGACCCACAGAGACCCATAGAGACCCCATAGGGACCCATAGAGACCCCATGGGGACACACAGAGACCCATAGAGACCCCATAGGGACCCATAGAGACCCCGTGGGGACACACAGAGACCCATAGAGACCCATAGGGACCCATAGAGACCCCTAGAAACCCCATAGAGACCCCATAGGGACCCATAGGGACCCATAGAGACCCCGTGGGGACACACAGAGACCCATAGAGACCCCGTAGGGACCCATAGACCCCCATAGGGACCCCATGGGGACCCCATAGGGACTCATAGGGACCCATAGAGACCCCATAGGGATCCCATGGGGACCCCATAGGGACCCACAGAGACCCCTAGAGACCCCGTAGGGACCCATAGAGACCCCATAGGGACCCCATGGGGACCCCATAGGGACCCATAGACCCCTATAGGGACCCATAGACCCCCATAGGGACCCCGTGGGGACCCACAGAGACCCACTGAGACCCATAGAGACCCCGTAGGGACCCATAGACCCCCATAGAGACCCCATAGGGACCCATAGACCCCCATAGACCCCCATAGAGACCCCATAGGGACCTAGAGACCCCCATAGGGACCCCATAGGGACCTAGAGACCCCCATAGGGACCCCATAGGGACCTAGAGAACCCCATAGGGACCCCATAGGGACCTAGAGAACCCCATAGGGACCCCATAGGGACCCACAGACCCCCATAGAGACCCCATAGGGACCCACAGACCCCCATAGAGACCCCATAGGGACCTAGAGAACCCCATAGGGACCCCATAGGGACCCACGGACCCCCATAGGGACCCCATAGACCCCCATAGAGCCCCATAGACCCCCACAGAGACCCCATAGAGACCCACAGATCCCCATAGAGACCCCGTAGGGACTCATAGACCCCCATAGGGACCCCATAGACCCCCATAGGGACCCATAGATCCCCATAGAGACCCCCATAAGGACTCATAGAGCCCCATAGAGACCCCATAGGGACCCATAGAGCCCCATAGAGACCCCATAGGGACCCATAGAGCCCCATAGAGACCCCATAGGGACCCATAGAGCCCCATAGAGACCCCATAGGGACCCCACAGACCCCCATAGGGACCCACAGACCCCCATAGAGGTTCGTAGGTTCATATGTTCACGAGGTTGGAAAGCAGCTACAAGATGAGGTGCCTCACCCCATAGTGACCCTTTTGGGGTCATTTGGGATGGCCCTAAGTGGGTTTATGGGGTCTTGGTTGGGTCTGGGGACGTTTGGGGTCATCCCGTGTCCTATGGGATGGTCTTAAGTGTGTTTATGGGGTCTTGGTTGGGTCTGGGGACGTTTGGGGTCATCCCGTGTCCTATGGGATGGCCATAAGTGGGTTTATGGGATTGTGGTTGGGTCTGGGGATGTTTGGGGTCGTCCCGTGTCTTATGGGATGGCCCTAAGTGGGTTTATGGGGTCTTGGTTGGGTCTGTGAACGTTTGGAGTCATCCTGTGTCCTTTGGGATCATCCTAAGTGGGTTTATGGGGTCGTGGTTGGGTTTGAGGACATTGGGGTCGTCCCGTGTCCTTTGGGATGGCCCTAAGTGGGTTTATGGGGTCTTGGTTGGGTCTGGGGACATTTGGGGTCATCCCGTGTCATTTGGGATGGCCCTAAGTGGGTTTATGGGGTCTTGGTTGGGTTTGGGGACACTTGGGGTCGTCCCGTGTCATTTGGGATGGCCCTAAGTGGGTTTATGGGGTCTTGGTTGGGTCTGGGGACATTCGGGGTCATCCTGTGTCATTTGGGATGGCCCTAAGTGGGTTTATGGGGTCTTGGTTGGGTTTGGGGACATTTGGGGTCGTCCCGTGTCATTTGGGATGGCCCTAAGTGGGTTTATGGGGTCTTGGTTGGGTTTGGGGACATTTAGATGGATCAACACATCCCCCCAACTCGGTGTCACCTTCAAACTGACCGAGGGTCCCCTTATCGGGGTCATCCATAAATACATTAAACAAGACGGGATTTGGGGGGGATGGGGTGATTCGGGGGGGCCGTCATTTGACATCGGAGGGGATTTGGGGTTATTTGTGGGGCAGGGGGGCCGTCATTTGACTTCGGAGGGGATTTGGGGTTATTTGTGGGGCGGATTTGGGGTTATTTGTGGGGCGGGGGGGCCGTCATTTGACTTCGGAGGGGATTTGGGGTTATTTGTGGGGTGGATTTGGGGTTATTTGTGGGGCGGGGGGCCGTCATTTGACATCGGAGGGGATTTGGGGTTATTTGTGGGGCGGATTTGGGGTTATTTGTGGGGTGGGGGGTGCCGTCATTTGACATCGGAGGGGATTTGGGGTTATTTGTGGGGCGGGGGGGCCGTCATTTGACATCGGAGGGGATTTGGGGTTATTTGTGGGGCGGAGGGGCCGTCATTTGACATCGGAGGGGATTTGGGGTTATTTGTGGGGCGGGGGGTCCGTCATTTGACATCGGAGGGGATTTGGGGTTATTTGTGGGGCGGGGGGGGCCGTCATTTGACATCGGAGGGGATTTGGGGTTATTTGTGGGGCGGATTTGGGGTTATTTGTGGGGTGGGGGGGTCGTCATTTGACTTCGGAGGGGATTCGGGGGGGCAACAAAGAAATCAACCGGGACGAACCCCAAAATCGAGCCCTGGGGGGGGGAGAGGAAGGGGGCGACGCTCGTCACGGGCCGCGCGTTGGCCGTCGCTCGTCGTTCACGCGTCCTTTCCGTCCCCGGTAGGGTCGCCTGATCCCCGGCGCCTACAAATTCGACGCGCTCATCACCACGTTCGAGATGATCCTGTCCGATTGCCCCGAACTTCGGGAAATCGAATGGCGCTGCGTCATCATCGACGAAGCGCACCGCCTCAAGAACCGCAACTGCAAACTGCTCGACAGCCTCAAGCACATGGACCTGGTACCGGGGGGGGGCGAGGGGAAAATCCCACTAACAGCTCCAAAACTTGGGGGGCGGACGGGGTGGGGGAGCAGATATGGGGCGCCCCTATGGGGTTTGGGGGGGTGGGGGGTGGGGTCTCGTTTGGTTTTGGGGCTTTCGAAGGGTGGAAGCGTTTGGAGAATGTTTGGGGGGGGTGTAGGGGGTCGTGGTTGGGTTTGGGGTCGGCCCGTGTCCTATGGGATGGTCCTAAAGGTGTTTATGGGGTCCTGGTTGGGTTTGGGGATGTTTGGGGTCATCCCATGTCCTTTGGGATCGTCCTAAATGGGTTTATGGGGTCTTGGTTGAGTTTGGGGGCATTTGGGGTCATCCTGTGTCTTATGGGATGGCCCTAAATTGGTTTATGGGGTCTTGGTTGGGTCTGGGGGCGTTTGGGGTCGTCCCGTGTCCTATGGGATCGTCCTAAGTGAGTTTATGGGGTTTTGGTTGGGTTTGGGGGCAATTGGGGTCATCCTGTGTCTTATGGGATGGTCTTAAATGTGTTTATGGGGTCTTGGTAGAGTTTGGGGACACTGGGGTCGTCCCGTGTCATTTGGGATGGTCCTAAATGTGTATATGGGATCGTGGTTGGGTTTGGGGATGTTTGGGGTCGGCCCGTGTTGTATGGGATGGCCCTAAGTGGGTTTATGGGGTCTTGGTTGGGTCTGGGGGCATTTGGGGTCAACTTGTGTCTTATGGGATGTCCTAAATTGGTTTATGGGATCGTGGTTGGGTTTGGGGACGTTTGGGATCGTCCCGTGTCCTATGGGATGGCCCTAAGTGGGTTTATGGGGTCTTGGTTGGGTCTGGGGGCATTTGGGGTCAACTTGTGTCTTATGGGATGTCCTAAATTAATTTATGGGGTCATGGTTGGGTTTGGGGATGTTCGGGGTCATCCCGTGTCCTATGGGATCTTCCTAAGTGTGTTTATGGGATCGTGGTTGGGTTTGGGGACATTTGGGGTCATCTTGTGTCCTTTGGGATGGCCCTAAGTGGGTTTATGGGATCGTGGTTGGGTTTGGGGACATTTGGGGTCATCTTGTGTCCTTTGGGATGGCCCTAAGTGGGTTTATGGGGTCTTGGTTGGGTCTGGGGGCATTTGGGGTCAACTTGTGTCTTATGGGATGTCCTAAATTAATTTATGGGGTCATGGTTGGGTTTGGGGATGTTTGGGGTCATCCCGTGTCCTATGGGATCGTCCTAAGTGGGTTTATGGGGTCGTGGTTGGGTTTGGGGACATTTGGGATCGTCGCGTGTCCTTTGGGATGGCCCTAAGTGGGTTTATGGGATCGTGGTTGGGTTTGGGGACATTTGGGGTCATCTTGTGTCCTTTGGGATGGCCCTAAGTGGGTTTATGGGGTCTTGGTTGGGTCTGGGGGCATTTGGGGTCAACTTGTGTCTTATGGGATGTCCTAAATTAATTTATGGGGTCCTGGTTGGGTTTGGGGATGTTTGAGGTCATCCCGTGTCCTATGGGATCTTCCTAAGTGGGTTTATGGGATCGTGGTTGGGTCTGGGGACATTTGGGGTCATCCCGTGTCCTATGGTATAGTCCTGAGTGTGTTTATGGGGTCTTGGTTGGGTCTGGGGACATTTGGGGTCGTCCCGTGTCGTTTGGGATGGCCCTGAGTGGGTTTATGGGGTCTTGGTTGGGTTTGAGGACATTGGGGTCGTCCCGTGTCATTTGGGATGGCCCTAAGTGGGTTTATGGGGTCTTGGTTGGGTTTGGGACGTTTGGGTCGTCCCGTGTCCTTTGGGATGGCCCTAAGTGGGTTTATGGGGTCTTGGTGGGTTTGGGGACATTTGGGGTCGTCCCGTGTCATTTGGGATGGCCCTAAGTGGGTTTATGGGGTCTTGGTTGGGTTTGGGGACGTTTGGGGTTGTCCCGTGTCATTTGGGATGGCCCTAAGTGGGTTTATGGGGTCTTGGTTGGGTCTGGGGGCATTTGGGGTCAACTTGTGTCTTATGGGATGTCCTAAATTAATTTATGGGGTCATGGTTGGGTTTGGGGATGTTTGGGGTCATCCCGTGTCCTATGGGATGGCCCTAAGTGGGTTTATGGGATCGTGGTTGGGTTTGGGGCATTTGGGGTCAACTTGTGTCTTATGGGATGGTCCTAAATTGGTTTATGGGGTCGTGGTTGGGTTTGGGTATGTTTGGGATCGTCCCGTGTCCTTTGGGATGGCCCTAAGTGGGTTTATGGGGTCCTGGTTGGGTTTGAGGATGTTTGGGGTCGGCCCGTGTTGTATGGGATGGCCCTAAGTGGGTTTATGGGGTCTTGGTTGGGTTTGGGGATGTTTGGGGTCGTCCTGTGTCATTTGGGATGGTCCTAAGTGGGTTTATGGGGTCTTGGTTGGGTTTGGGGGCATTTGGGGTCATCCTACTGTTGTATGGGATGGTCCTAAGTGGGTTTATGGGGTCTTGGTTGGGTTTGGGGACATTTGGGGTCGTCCCGTGTCCTATGGGATGGCCCTAAGTGGGTTTATGGGGTCTTGGTTGGGTCTGGGGGCATTTGGGGTCAACTTGTGTCTTATGGGATGTCCTAAATTAATTTATGGGGTCCTGGTTGGGTTTGGGGATGTTTGAGGTCATCCCGTGTCCTATGGGATCTTCCTAAGTGGGTTTATGGGATCGTGGTTGGGTCTGGGGACATTTGGGGTCATCCCGTGTCCTATGGTATAGTCCTGAGTGTGTTTATGGGGTCTTGGTTGGGTCTGGGGACATTTGGGGTCGTCCCGTGTCGTTTGGGATGGCCCTGAGTGGGTTTATGGGGTCTTGGTTGGGTTTGAGGACATTGGGGTCGTCCCGTGTCATTTGGGATGGCCCTAAGTGGGTTTATGGGGTCTTGGTTGGGTTTGGGGACGTTTGGGGTTGTCCCATGTCATTTGGGATGGCCCTAAGTGGGTTTATGGGGTCTTGGTTGGGTTTGGGGACATTTGGGGTCGTCCCGTGTCATTTGGGATGGCCCTAAGTGGGTTTATGGGGTCTTGGTTGGGTTTGGGGACGTTTGGGGTTGTCCCGTGTCATTTGGGATGGCCCTAAGTGGGTTTATGGGGTCTTGGTTGGGTCTGGGGGCATTTGGGGTCAACTTGTGTCTTATGGGATGTCCTAAATTAATTTATGGGGTCATGGTTGGGTTTGGGGATGTTTGGGGTCATCCCGTGTCCTATGGGATGGCCCTAAGTGGGTTTATGGGATCGTGGTTGGGTTTGGGGGCATTTGGGGTCAACTTGTGTCTTATGGGATGTCCTAAATTGGTTTATGGGATCGTGGTTGGGTTTGGGGATGTTTGGGATCGTCCCGTGTCCTTTGGGATGGCCCTAAGTGGGTTTATGGGGTCCTGGTTGGGTTTGAGGATGTTTGGGGTCGGCCCGTGTTGTATGGGATGGCCCTAAGTGGGTTTATGGGGTCTTGGTTGGGTCTGGGGGCATTTGGGGTCAACTTGTGTCTTATGGGATGTCCTAAATTAATTTATGGGGTCATGGTTGGGTTTGGGGACATTTGGGGTCGCCCCATGTCCTATGTTCCGGTCCTCAATTAATTTATGGGATCGTGGTTGTGTTTGGGGACGTCTGCGCTCACCCCGCGCCCTACAAGACATCCCTGGAGGCGCCTGTGGGGCCCGGGCCGTCTTTTAGGGTCTCCCCATCCCCCCCTTTTTTTCCCCCCCCCGTTACAGGAGCACAAAGTCCTCCTGACGGGAACGCCGCTGCAGAACACCGTGGAGGAGCTCTTCTCCCTCCTCCATTTCCTGGAGCCGTCCCAGTTCCCCTCGGAAGCGGAATTCCTCAAAGACTTCGGCGACCTCAAAACCGAAGAGCAGGTGACCAATCCCCCCCGTCGTTTCCGGCCCCGCCCCCCCCGTCGTTTCCGGCCCCGCCCCCCCGTCGTTTCCGGCCCCGCCCCCTGTCGTTTCCGGCCCCACCCCCGTCGCTTCCGGCCCCACCCCCCCGCCGCTTCTGGCCCCGCCCCCCGTCGTTTCTGGCCCCGCCCCCACATCGTTTCTGGCCCCGCCCCCTGTCGTTTCCGGCCCCACCCCCGGCGCTTCCGGCCCCACCCCCACATCGTTTCTGGCCCCCGCCCCCCTTCGCTTCCGGCCCCGCCCCCCCGGTTGTTTCCGGCCCCGCCCCCCCGTCGCTTCCGGCCCCGCCCCCCCCGTCGCTTCCGGCCCCGCCCCCCCGTCGCTTCCGGCCCCGCCCCCCCCGTCGCTTCCGGCCCCGCCCCCCCCGTCGCTTCCGGCCCCGCCCCCCCCGTCGCTTCCGGCCCCGCCCCCCGTCGCTTCCGGCCCCGCCCCCCGTCGTTTCCGGCCCCGCCCCCCCGGTTGTTTCTGGCCCCGCCCCCCCTGTTGTTTCCGGCCCCTCCCCCGTCGTTTCCGACCCCAGCCCAGTCATTTCTGACCCCAGCCCCACAACTTCTGACCCCAGCCCCACAACTTCCGACCCCACACAGGTCCAGAAGCTCCAGGCCATCCTCAACCCCATAACTTCCGGCCCCAGCCCCATAACTTCCGGCCCCAGCCCCATAACTTCCGGCCCCAGCCCCATAACTTCCGGCTCCAGCCCCACAACTTCCGACCCCAGCCCCACAACTTCCGACCCCAGCCCCACAACTTCCGACCCCACACAGGTCCAGAAGCTCCAGGCCATCCTCAACCCCACAACTTCCGGCCCCAACCCCACAACTTCCGGCCCCAACCCCATAACTTCCAACCCCAACCCCACAACTTCCGACCCCACACAGGTCCAGAAGCTCCAGGCCATCCCCACCCCCATTATTTCTGCCCCACCCCCATTATTTCTGGCCCCTCCCCCGTTATTTCCGACCCCAGCCCCACAACTTCCGACCCCAGCCCCACAACTTCCGACCCCAGCCCCATAACTTCCGACCCCACACAGGTCCAGAAGCTCCAGGCCATCCTCAACCCCATAACTTCTGGCCCCTCCCCCTTAATTTCCGGCCCCTCCCCCTTAATTTCCGGCCCCTCCCCCTTAATTTCCGGCCCCTCCCCCTTAATTTCCGACCCCAGCCCCATTATTTCCGGCCCCAACCCCACAACTTCCGTCCCCAACCCCACAACTTCCGTCCCCAACCCCACAACTTCCGTCCCCAACCCCACAACTTCCGTCCCCAACCCTACAACTTCCGTCCCCAACCCTACAACTTCCGTCCCCAACCCTACAACTTCCGACCCCAACCCCACAACTTCCGGCCCCAACCCCACAACTTCCGACCCCAACCCCACAACTTCCGACCCCACACAGGTCCAGAAGCTCCAGGCCATCCTGAAACCGATGATGCTCCGCCGCCTGAAGGAAGACGTGGAGAAGAATCTGGCCCCCAAACAGGAAACCATCATCGAGGTGGAGCTCACCAACATCCAGAAGAAGTACTACCGCGCCATCTTGGAGAAGAACTTCTCCTTCCTGTCCAAGGGCGCCGGCCACACCAACATGCCCAACCTCCTCAACACCATGATGGAGCTGCGCAAGTGCTGCAACCACCCCTACCTCATCAACGGTCAGCACCACCCCGAAAGCGGACGCTGACCCCCAAAATCGTCCTACGGCCCCAAAAGGGCGGCTACGATTCGTTATGGGGTCGGGATTTGGGGTTTCCGTCTCTCCGTCGCCACCTCGTGGATTCAAGATGGCGGAGAGCGTTCTCCAAGACCACCCATCCTATATCTATAGGGTTTCTTTGCTTCTCTGCCCCCCAGATTGGGTTTCAACACCCTAAATCTTATGGGTCTTCCACTCCGATCCGTTATGGGGTCGGGATTTGGGGTTTCCGTCTCTCTGTGGCCACCTCGTGGATTCAAGATGGCGGAGAGCGTTCTCCAAGACCACCCATCCTATATCTATAGGGTTTCTTTGGTTTTCTGCCCCCCAAATTGGGTTTCGATGCCCTAAATCTTATGGGGTTTCCACTCCGATCCGTTATGGGGTCGGGATTTGGGGTTTCCGTCTCTCTGTCGCCACCCCGTGGATTCAAGATGGCGGAGAGCGTTCTCCAAGACCACCCATCCTATATCTATAGGGTTTCTTTGCTTCTCTGCCCCCCAAATTGGGTTTCGACACCCTAGATCTTATGGGGTTTCCTCTCCGATCCGTTATGGGGTCGGGATTTGGGGTTTCCGTCTCTCCGTCGCCACCAGGTGGCTTCAAGATGGCGGAGAGCGTTCTCCAAGACCACTGATCCCATTTCTATAGGGTTTCCTTGCTTCTCTGCCCCCCAAATTGGGTTTCGACACCCTAAATCTTATGGGGTTTCCACTCCGATCCGTTATGGGGTCGGGATTTGGGGTTTCCGTCTCTCTCTGTCGCCACCTTGTGGATTCAAGATGGCGGAGAGCGTTCTCCAAGACCACCCATCCCATTTCTATAGGGTTTCTTTGCTTCTCTGCCCCCCAGATTGGGTTTCGACGCCCTAAATCTTATGGGGTTTCCACTCCGATCCGTTATGGGGTCGGGATTTGGGGTTTCCGTCTCTCCGTCGCCACCTCGTGGATTCAAGATGGCGGAGAGCGTTCTCCAAGACCACCCATCCTATATCTATAGGGTTTCTTTGCTTCTCTGCCCCCCAGATTTGGTTTCGACACCCTAAATCTTATGGGGTTTCCACTCTGATCCGTTATGGGGTCGGGATTTGGGGTTTCCGTCTCTCCGTCACCGCCTGGTGGCTTCAAGATGGCGGAGAGCGTTCTCCAAGACCACCCATCCTATATCTATAGGGTTTCTTTGCTTCTCTGCCCCCCAGATTGGGTTTCGACGCCCTAAATCTTATGGGGTTTCCACTCCGATCCGTTATGGGGTCGGGATTTGGGGTTTCCGTCTCTCCGTCACCGCCTGGTGGCTTCAAGATGGCGGAGAGCGTTCTCCAAGACCACCCATCCCATTTCTATAGGGTTTCCTTGGTTCTCTGCCCCCCAGATTGGGTTTCGACGCCCTAAATCTTATGGGGTTTCCACTCCGATCCGTTATGGGGTCGGGATTTGGGGTTTCCTTCTCTCCGTCGCCACCCCGTGGATTCAAGATGGCGGAGAGCGTTCTCCAAGACCACCCATCCTATATCTATAGGGTTTCCTTGGTTCTCTGCCCCCCAAATTGGGTTTCGATGCCCTAAATCTTATGGGGTTTCCACTCCGATCCGTTATGGGGTCGGGATTTGGGGTTTCCTTCTCTCCGTCGCCACCCCGTGGATTCAAGATGGCGGAGAGCGTTCTCCAAGACCACCCATCCTATATCTATAGGGTTTCTTTGCTTCTCTGCCCCCCAGATTGGGTTTCGACGCCCTAAATCTTATGGGGTTTCCACTCTGATCCATTATGGGGTCGGGATTTGGGGTTTCCGTCTCTCCGTCGCCACCCGGTGGATTCAAGATGGCGGAGAGCGTTCTCCAAGACCACCCATCCTATATCTATAGGGTTTCTTTGCTTCTCTGCCCCCCAAATTGGGTTTCGATGCCCTAAATCTTACGGGATTTCCTCTCCGATCCGTTACGGGGTCGGGATTTGGGGTTTTCCATCTCTGCACCCATTGTTTTTGAGAAGATGGAGGAGAACCTTCTCCAAGACCACCACCGATCCCATTTCTGTGGGGCCTCTTGAGTTTTCTGCCCCCCAAATTGGGTTTCGACGCCCTAAATCTTATAGGATTCCCACCTCTAGTCCTTCAGATTTCGGGTTTTCCACCCCCCAACAGCGTTGAGAAGACGGACAACGCTCCCCACCCCCTCCAACTCCACTTCCGCCCTCCGAGCTCTTATTTCTACGACGTCTCCTTAGCCCTTGAGCTCTCGGGGCGCCCCTCACCCCATCTCCCCACCCCACACAGGTGCCGAGGAGAAGATCCTGGCCGAATTTCGGGATTCCTGCCACCACCACGTGCCCCACGACTTCCACCTGCAGGCCATGGTGCGCTCGGCCGGGAAGCTGGTGCTCCTCGACAAGCTGCTGCCCAAACTCAAGGCCGGGGGGCACAAGGTGCTCGTCTTCTCCCAGATGGTGCGCTGCCTCGACATCCTGGAGGATTACCTCATCCAGAAGAGGTCTGCCTCCCCAGGTTTTGGGGTTCTTGGGGCCGCGGGTGGTGGGTTTTGGGGGCGGTGGGATCCCACACGTTGGGTTTTTGGGGGCGGTGAGGTCATGTCTGTTGGGTTTTTGGGGTTGGGATCCCACATGTTGGGTTTTGGGGGCGGTGGGATCCCACACGTTGGGTTTTGGGGGCGGTGAGGTCATGTCTGTTGGGTTTTTGGGGTTGGGATCCCACATGTTGGGTTTTTGGGGTGGTGGGATCCCACATGTTGGGTTTTGGGGTCTGTGGGGTCATGTCTGTTGGGTTTTGGGGGCGGTGGGGTCATGTCTGTTGGGTTTTGGGGGCGGTGGGGTCATGTCTGTTGGGTTTTGGGGGTGGTGGGGTCATGTCTGTTGGGTTTTGGGGTCTGTGGGGTCATGTCTGTTGGGTTTTTGGGGCGGTGGGATCCCACACGTTGGGTTTTGGGGTCTGTGGGGTCATGTCTGTTGGGTTTTGGGGGCGGTGGGATCCCACACGTTGGGTTTTGGGGGCGGTGGGATCCCACACGTTGGGTTTTGGGGTCTGTGGGGTCATGTCTTTTGGGTTTTGGGGGCGGTGGGATCCCAGACGTTGGGTTTTGGGGTCTGTGGGGTCATGTCTGTTGGGTTTTGGGGGTGGTGGGATCCCACACGTTGGGTTTTGGGGGTGGTGGGATCCAACACGTTGGGTTTTGGGGGCGGTGAGGTCATGTCTGTTGGGTTTTTGGGGTTGGGATCCCACATGTTGGGTTTTTGGGGTGGTGGGATCCCACATGTTGGGTTTTGGGGTCTGTGGGGTCATGTCTGTTGGGGTTTTGGGGGCGGTGGGGTCATGTCTGTTGGGTTTTGGGGGCGGTGGGGTCATGTCTGTTGGGTTTTGGGGGTGGTGGGGTCATGTCTGTTGGGTTTTGGGGTCTGTGGGGTCATGTCTGTTGGGTTTTTGGGGCGGTGGGATCCCACACGTTGGGTTTTGGGGTCTGTGGGGTCATGTCTGTTGGGTTTTGGGGGCGGTGGGATCCCACACGTTGGGTTTTGGGGGCGGTGGGATCCCACACGTTGGGTTTTGGGGTCTGTGGGGTCATGTCTTTTGGGTTTTGGGGGCGGTGGGATCCCAGACGTTGGGTTTTGGGGTCTGTGGGGTCATGTCTGTTGGGTTTTGGGGTCTGTGGGGTCATGTCTGTTGGGGTTTTTGGGGTGGTGGGATCCCACATGTTGGGTTTTGGGGGTGGTGGGGTCATGTCTGTTGGGTTTTTGGGGCGGTGGGATCCCACACGTTGGGTTTTGGAGGCGGTGGGATCCCACACTTTGGGTTTTTGGGGGCGGTGGGATCCCACACGTTGGGTTTTGGGGGCGGTGGAGTCATGTCTGTTGGGTTTTGGGGGCGGTGGGATCCCACACGTTGGGTTTTGGGGGCGGTGGGATCCCACACGTTGGGTTTTGGGGGCGGTGGGATCCAATACGTTGGGTTTTGGGGGCGGTGAGGTCATGTCTGTTGGGTTTTGGGGTGGTGGGATCCCACATGTTGGGTTTTGGGGGCGGTGGGATCCAACACGTTGGGTTTTGGGGTCTGTGGGGTCATGTCTGTTGGGTTTTTGGGGTGGTGGGATCCAATACGTTGGGTTTTGGGGTCTGTGGGGTCATGGCTGTTGGGTTTTGGGGTCTGGGGGGTCATGTCTGTTGGGTTTTGGGGGCGGTGGGATCCCACACGTTGGGTTTTGGGGGCGGTGGGATCCAACACGTTGGGTTTTGGGGTCTGTGGGGTCATGTCTGTTGGGTTTTGGGGGTGGTGGGATCCCACACATTGGGTTTTTGGGGGCGGTGGGATCCCACATGTTGGGTTTTGGGGTCTGTGGGGTCATGTCTGTTGGGTTTTGGGGGCGGTGGGGTCATGTCTGTTGGGTTTTGGGGGCGGTGGGGTCATGTCTGTTGGGTTTTGGGGTCTGTGGGGTCATGTCTGTTGGGTTTTTGGGGCGGTGGGATCCCACACGTTGGGTTTTGGGGGTGGTGGGATCCCACACGTTGGGTTTTGGGGGCGGTGGGATCCAATATGTTGGGTTTTTGGGGCGGTGGGATCCAATATGTTGGGTTTTGGGGGTGGTGGGGTCATGGCTGTTGGGTTTTGGGGGCGGTGGGATCCCACATGTTGGGTTTTGGGGGCGATGGGATCCAATACGTTGGGTTTTGGGGTCTGTGGGGTCATGTCTGTTGGGTTTTTGGGGTGGTGGGATCCAATACGTTGGGTTTTGGGGTCTGTGGGGTCATGGCTGTTGGGTTTTGGGGTCTGGGGGGTCATGTCTGTTGGGTTTTGGGGGCGGTGGGATCCCACACGTTGGGTTTTGGGGGCGGTGGGATCCAACACGTTGGGTTTTGGGGTCTGTGGGGTCATGTCTGTTGGGTTTTGGGGGTGGTGGGATCCCACACATTGGGTTTTGGGGGCGGTGGGATCCAATACGTTGGGTTTTGGGGTCTGTGGGGTCATGTCTGTTGGGTTTTGGGGGCGGTGGGGGTCATGTCTGTTGGGTTTTGGGGGTGGTGGGGTCATGTCTGTTGGGTTTTGGGGTCTGTGGGGTCATGTCTGTTGGGTTTTTGGGGCGGTGGGATCCCACACGTTGGGTTTTGGGGGCGATGGGATCCCACACGTTGGGTTTTGGGGGCGGTGGGATCCCACACGTTGGGTTTTGGGGGCGTTGGGATCCAACACATTGGGTTTTGGGGTCTGTGGGGTCATGTCTGTTGGGTTTTGGGGGTGGTGGGATCCCACATGTTGGGTTTTGGGGGTGGTGGGATCCCACACGTTGGGTTTTGGGGTCTGTGGGGTCATGTCTGTTGGGTTTTTGGGGTGGTGGGATCCCACATGTTGGGTTTTGGGGGTGGTGGGATCCCACACGTTGGGTTTTGGGGGTGGTGGGATCCCACATGTTGGGTTTTGGGGGTGGTGGGATCCCACACGTTGGGTTTTGGGGGCGGTGGGATCCCACACGTTGGGTTTTTGGGGGCGGTGGAGTCATGTCTGTTGGGTTTTTGGGGTGGTGGGATCCCACATGTTGGGTTTTGGGGGTGGTGGGATCCAACACGTTGGGTTTTGGGGTCTGTGGGGTCATGGTCTGTTGGGTTTTTGGGGTTGGGATCCCACATGTTGGGTTTTGGGGTCGGTGAGGCCCCACACGTTGGGTTTTGGGGTCTCTGGTCATGTCTGTTGGGTTGTGGGGTCGGTGAGGCCCCACACATTGGGTTTTGGGGTCTCTGGTCATGTCTGTTGGGTTTTGGGGTCGGTGAGGCCCCACACGTTGGGTTTTGGGGTCTGTGGTCATGTCTGTTGGGTTTTGGGGTCGGTGAGGCCCCACACGTTGGGTTTTGGGGTCTGTGGTCATGTCTGTTGGGTTGTGGGGTCGGTGAGGCCCCACACGTTGGGTTTTGGGGTCTGTGGTCATGTCTGTTGGGTTGTGGGGTCGGTGAGGCCCCACACGTTGGGTTTTGGGGTCTGTGGTCATGTCTGTTGGGTTTTGGGGTCGGTGAGGCCCCACACGTTGGGTTTTGGGGTCTGTGGTCATGTCTGTTGGGTTGTGGGGTCGGTGAGGCCCCACACGTTGGGTTTTGGGGTCTGTGGTCATGTCTGTTGGGTTTTGGGGTCGGTGAGGCCCCACACGTTGGGTTTTGGGGTCTGTGGGGTCATGTCTGTTGGGTTTTGGGGTCGGTGAGGCCCCACACGTTGGGTTTTGGGGTCTGTGGTCATGTCTGTTGGGTTTTGGGGTCGGTGAGGCCCCACACGTTGGGTTTTGGGGTCTGTGGTCATGTCTGTTGGGTTTTGGGGTCGGTGAGGCCCCACACGTTGGGTTTTGGGGTCTGTGGTCATGTCTGTTGGGTTTTGGGTTCGGTGAGGCCCCACACGTTGGGTTTTGGGGTCTGTGGGGTCATGTCTGTTGGGTTGTGGGGTCGGTGAGGCCCCACACGTTGGGTTTTGGGGTCTGTGAGGCCCCACACGTTGGGTTTTGGGGTCTGTGGTCATGTCTGTTGGGTTGTGGGGTCGGTGAGGCCCCACACGTTGGGTTTTGGGGTCAGCAAGCTGCCCCGCGTTGGGTTTTGGGGTCAATATAACCACCCAGGTCGGGATTTGTGGGACCATCCTCCCGCACAGGGCCGCCTCGACCCCCAACCTCCCTTGGAGGGTCTCCCCCTGAAATCCCGCCCCACATTTGGGATTTTTTCTCTGCTTTTGGAGGTACCTCTACGAGCGGATCGACGGCCGCGTGCGGGGCAACCTGCGCCAGGCCGCCATCGACCGCTTCAGCAAAGCGGACTCGGACCGCTTCGTGTTCCTGCTGTGCACGCGGGCGGGCGGGCTCGGGATCAACCTGACGGCCGCCGACACCTGCATCATCTTCGACTCCGACTGGAACCCCCAAAACGACCTCCAGGTTTGGGGGGGATCCCATCCCTGGGGGGACGGACGGACGCGGACGTGGGTCCTGCGTCTGTAGGGCGTGGGGTTCGGGGTCTCCGGGGGTTTGGTTCTCATGGGGTCTTGGGGTTGGTGTCGACGGCGTCTGGGTGGGGTTTGGGGTCCCCTTGGTGATGTCATGGTGGGGTTTGGGGTCCCCTTGATGATGTTTGGGGTCCCCTTGATGATGTTTGGGGTCCCCTTGACGCCATCTTGGAGGAGTTTGGGGTCCCCTTGATGATATCTTGGGGTTTGGGGTCCAATTGATGATATCTTGGGGTTTGGGGTCCCCTTGGTGTTGTCTTGGTGGGGTTTGGGGTCCCCTTGGTGATGTCATGGTGGGGTTTGGGGTCCCCTTGATGATATCTTGGGGTTTGGGGTCCCCTTGATGATGTTTGGGGTCCCCTTGACGCCATCTTGGAGGAGTTTGGGGTCCCCTTGATGATATCTTGGGGTTTGGGGTCCCCTTGACGCCATCTTGGAGGAGTTTGGGGTCCCCTTGATGATATCTTGGGGTTTGGGGTCCAATTGATGATATCTTGGGGTTTGGGGTCCCCTTGATGATGTTTGGGGTCCCCTTGATGATGTTTGGGGTCCCCTTGATGATGTTTGGGGTCCCCTTGACGCCATCTTGGAGGAGTTTGGGGTCCCCTTGATGATATCTTGGGGTTTGGGGTCCAATTGATGATATCTTGGGGTTTGGGGTCCCCTTGGTGTTGTCTTGGTGGGGTTTGGGGTCCCCTTGATGATGTTTGGGGTCCCCTTGATGATATCTTAGTGGGATTTGGGGTCCCCTTGATGATATCTTGGGGTTTGGGGTCCCCTTGACGCCATCTTGGAGGAGTTTGGGGTCCAATTGATGATATATTGGAGTTTGGGGTCCCCTTGATGATATCTTGGGGTTTGGGGTCCCCTTGGTGTTGTCTTGGTGGGGTTTGGGGTCCCCTTGGTGATGTCATGGTGGGGTTTGGGGTCCCCTTGATGATGTTTGGGGTCCCCTTGACGCCATCTTGGAGGAGTTTGGGGTCCCCTTGATGATATCTTGGGGTTTGGGGTCCCCTTGACACCATCTTGGAGGAGTTTGGGGTCCCCTTGATGATATCTTGGGGTTTGGGGTCCCCTTGACGCCATCTTGGAGGAGTTTGGGGTCCCCTTGATGATATCTTGGGGTTTGGGGTCCCCTTGACGCCATCTTGGAGGAGTTTGGGGTCCCCTTGATGATATCTTGGGGTTTGGGGTCCCCTTGGTGTTGTCTTGGTGGGGTTTGGGGTCCCCTTGGTGATGTCATGGTGGGTTTGGGGTCCCCTTGACGCCATCTTGGAGGAGTTTGGGGTCCCCTTGATGATATCTTGGGGTTTGGGGTCCCCTTGACGCCATCTTGGAGGAGTTTGGGGTCCCCTTGATGATATCATGGGGTTTGGGGTCCCCTTGATGATATCTTGGGGTTTGGGGTCCCCTTGATGATATCTTGGGGTTTGGGGTCCCCTTGACGCCATCTTGGAGGAGTTTGGGGTCCCCTTGATGATATCTTGGGGTTTGGGGTCCCCTTGACGCCATCTTGGAGGAGTTTGGGGTCCCCTTGATGATATCTTGGAGTTTGGGGTCCCCTTGATGATATCATGGGGTTTGGGGTCCCCTTGATGATATCTTGGGGTTTGGGGTCCCCTTGACACCATCTTGGAGGAGTTTGGGGTCCCCTTGATGATATCTTGGGGTTTGGGGTCCCCTTGACGCCATCTTGGAGGAGTTTGGGGTCCCCTTGATGATATCTTGGGGTTTGGGGTCCCCTTGACGATGTTTGGGGTCCCCTTGACGCCATCTTGGAGGAGTTTGGGGTCCCCTTGATGATATCTTGGGGTTTGGGGTCCCCTTGATGATGTTTGGGGTCCCCTTGACGCCATCTTGGAGGAGTTTGGGGTCCCCTTGATGATATCTTGGAGTTTGGGGTCCCCTTGATGATGTTTGGGGTCCCCTTGATGATATCTTAGTGGGATTTGGGGTCCCCTTGATGATATCTTGGGGTTTGGGGTCCCCTTGATGCCATCTTGGTGGGTTTTGGGGTCCCCCTTGACTCCAACTCAATGGGATTTCTTCTTCCTGGCCCCACTGACCCCACTCCAATGGGATTTCGGTGCCCCCTCAATGGGATTTCGTCTTCCTGGCCCCACTGACCCCACTCCAGTGGGATTTCGGTGCCCCCTCAATGGGATTTCATCTTCCTCACCCCACTCCAATGGGATTTCGGTGCTCCCTCAATGGGATTTCGTGTTTCTGACCCCACTCCGATGGGATTTCGGTGCCCCCTCAATGGGATTTCGTCTTTCTGACCCCACTCCAATGGGATTTCGGTACCCCCTCAATGGGATTTCATCTTCCTCGCCCCACAGACCCCACTTCATCCTCGCTCCTCTCCCTCTTGACGGCCCCCCAACGTAGCCACCATCCCCACACCCCCTTGCTTTCGGGGCTCCGTCGGGGACGGGTTCCCGTGCCCCCACATCCGCCCCCCGACCCCTTTCGGTTGCGTCCGCAGGCGCAGGCGCGGTGCCACCGCATCGGGCAGAGCAAAGCGGTGAAGGTCTACCGCCTCATCACGCGCAACTCCTACGAGAGGGAGATGTTCGACAAAGCCAGCCTCAAACTGGGCCTGGACAAGGCCGTGCTGCAGTCCATGAGCGGCCGCGAGGGCAACATCGCCGGGGTGAGGCGTCCTCGGGGGGAAACGGGGTGAGGGGACCCCCGAATTCGGGGTTCTCCCGCTGGAAATGTTGGCGTTCTGGGGTTATTGGGGAAGGCGGGGGTTGAAGATGCGAGTTTTGGGGTTTCTAAGGGGAACTTGGGTGAAGATCCCAAGTTTTGGGGTCCCTCAAGAAAAACTTGGGTGAAGATCCCAAGTTTTGGGGTTCTCCAAGAGGAACTTGGGTGAAGTTCCCAAATTTTGGGGTCTTCCAAGAGGAACTTGAGTGTAGATCCCAAGTTTTGGGGTTCTCCAAGAGGAACTTGGGTGAAGATCCCAAGTTTTGGGGTTTTCTAAGAGGAACTTGAGTGTAGATCCCAAGTTTTGGGGTTTCCAAGAGGAACTTGGGTGAAGATCCCAAGTTTTGGGGTCCCCCAAGAGGAACTTGGGTGAAGATCCCAAGTTTGGGGTTCTCCAAGAGGAACTTGAGTGAAGATCCCAAATTTTGGGGTCCCCCAAGAAAAACTTGGGTAAAGATCCCAAGTTTTGGGGTCCCCCAAGAGGAACTTGAGTGTAGATCCCAAGTTTTAGGGTTACTCAGGAAGAACTTGGGTAAAGATCCAAATTTTGGGGTTCCCCAAGGAAAACTTGGGTAAAGATCCCAAGTTTTGGGGTCCCCCAAGAGGAACTTGGGTGAAGATCCCAAGTTTGGGGTTCTCCAAGAGGAACTTGAGTGAAGATCCCAAGTTTTGGGGTCCCCCAAGAAAAACTTGGGTAAAGATCCCAAGTTTTGGGGTCCCCCAAGAAAAACTTGGGTAAAGATCCCAAGTTTTGGGGTCCCCCAAGAGGAACTTGAGTGTAGATCCCAAGTTTTAGGGTTACTCAGGAAGAACTTGGGTAAAGATCCAAATTTTGGGGTTCCCCAAGGAAAACTTGGGTGAAGATCCCAAGTTTTGGGGTTTTCTAAGAGGAACTTGGGTGAAGACCCCAAATTTTGGGGTTCCCAAAGGGAAACTTGAGAGAAGATTCCAATTTTTGGGGTTCTCCAAGAGGAACTTGGGTGAAGTTCCCAAGTTTTGGGGTTACTCAGGAAGAACTTGGGTAAAGATCCAAATTTTGGGGTTCCCCAAGGAAAACTTGGGTAAAGATCCCAAGTTTTGGGGTTCTCCAAGAGGAACTTGGGTGAAGATCCCAAGTTTTGGGGTTCTCCAAGAGGAACTTGAGTGAAGATCCCAAGTTTTGGGGTCCCCCAAGAAAAACTTGGGTAAAGATCCCAAGTTTTGGGGTCCCCCAAGAAAAACTTGAGTGAAGATCCCAAGTTTTGGGGTTTTCTAAGAGGAACTTGAGTGAAGATCCCAAGTTTTGGGGTCCCTCAAGAAAAACTTGGGTGAAGATCCCAAGTTTTGGGGTTCTCCAAGAGGAACTTGGGTGAAGATCCCAAGTTTTGGGGTCCCCCAAGGAAAACTTGAGAGAAGATTCCAATTTTTGGGGTTCTCCAAGGGAAACTTGAGTGTAGATCCCAATTTTTGGGGTCCCCCCAAGAAAAACTTGAGTGTAGATCCCCATTTTTGGGGTTTCCAAGAGGAACTTGGGTGAAGACCCCAAATTTTGAGGTCCCCCAAGAAAAACTTGAGTGAAGATCCCAATTTTTGAGGTCCCCCAAGAAAAACTTGAGTGTAGATCCCCATTTTTGGGGTTCTCCAGGAGAAACGTGGGGTGCAGACCCCACCTTTGGGTTTTTCCGAGTTGCGTTTTTTGGCTGGGACGACCCCCAAGCCCCCCCTAATCCCCCCCCCCAAGCCCCCCCTAATCCCCCCCCGTCCCCCCCAATCCTTTTCACCCCAAAGATCCAACAGTTCTCCAAGAAGGAGATCGAGGACCTCCTCCGCAAGGGCGCCTACGCCGCCATCATGGAAGAGGACGACGAAGGCTCCAATTCTGCGAGGAAGACATCGACCAAATCCTTCTGCGCCGCACCACCACCATCACCATCGAGAGCGAGGGGAAGGGCTCCACTTTTGCCAAGGTTCACCCCCAAAATCCTTTCCTGTTACCCCCATTTTCCCATCGCCTTTTTTGGGGGGGGGGGGTCTCGGGTCAACGGTGGAGGTCTCGGTTCTAGGCGAGCTTCGTGGCGTCGGAAAACCGCACCGACATCGCCTTGGACGACCCCAATTTTTGGCAGAAATGGGCCAAGAAAGCCGACCTGGATCTGGATCTTCTCAACAGCAAAGTGAGCGATGCTCCGGACGGGTGGGAGCAGAGCTCGGATTTTGGGGCGAAAAAGCTGAATGTGGGGTGTTTTGTTTTTTGGGGGGGCAGAACAACCTGGTGATCGACACGCCGCGCGTCCGCAAGCAGACCCGCCACTTCAGCACGTTGAGGGACGATGACCTGGTGGAGTTCTCCGACCTGGAGAGCGACGACGAGGAGAAACCGCGATCGCGACGGCACGAGCGGCAGCATGGCGTCGTCTACGGCCGCACCGACTGCTTCCGCGTGGAGAAACACCTCCTGGTCTACGGGTGGGTCCAACTTATGGGGTTTTTGGGGCTGAGATCCCGATGAAAATTGGGTGGAAGAGACAAAATATGTCGTGGTCTACAGGTGGGATTGTTTTATAGGGTTTTTGGGCTGAAATCCCGATGAAAATTGAGTGGGAGAGACAAAATGTGTCCTGGTCTACGGGTGGGAGCACCTTGTAGGGTTTTTGGGGCTGAAATCCCGATGAAAATTGGGTGGGAGAGACAAAATATGTCGTGGTCTACGGGTGGGACCAACTTATGGGGTTTTTGGGGCTGAGATCCCGATGAAAATTGAGTGGGAGAGACAAAATACGTCGTGGTCTACGGGTGGGACCAACTTATAGGGTTTTTGGGCTGAAATCCCCATGAAAATTGAGTTGGAGAGACAAAATATGTCGTGGTCTACGGGTGGGACGACATTATGGGGTTTTTTGGGGAGAAACACGTCCTGGTCTACGGGTGGGAGCACCTTGTAGGGTTTTTGGGGCTGAGATCCCGATGAAAATTGAGTGGGAGAGACAAAATATGTCGTGGTCTACGGGTGGGACCAACTTATAGGGTTTTTGGGGCTGAAATCCCGATGAAAATTGAGTGGGAGAGACAAAATATGTCATGGTCTACGGGTGGGACCAACTTATAGGGTTTTTGGGGCTGAAATCCCCATGAAAATTGAGTTGGAGAGACAAAATATGTCGTGGTCTACGGGTGGGACGACATTATGGGGTTTTTTGGGGAGAAACACGTCCTGGTCTACGGGTGGGAGCACCTTGTAGGGTTTTTGGGGCTGAGATCCCGATGAAAATTGAGTGGGAGAGACAAAATATGTCGTGGTCTACGGGTGGGACCAACTTATAGGGTTTTTGGGGCTGAAATCCCGATGAAAATTGAGTGGGAGAGACAAAATATGTCATGGTCTACGGGTGGGACCAACTTATGGGGTTTTTGGGGAGAAACACGTCCTGGTCTATGTGCGGGATCGTGTTATAGGGTTTTTGAGGCTGAAATCCCGATGAAAATTGAGTGGGAGAGACAAAATACGTCGTGGTCTACGGGTGGGACCAACTTATGGGGTTTTTTGGGGAGAAACACCTCCTGGTCTACGGGTGGGTCCAAATTATGGGGTTTGTGGGGCTGAGATCCCGATGAAAATTGAGTGGGAGAGACAAAATATGTCGTGGTCTACGGGTGGGACCAACTTATGGGGTTTTTTGGGGAGAAACACGTCCTGGTCTACGGGTGGGACCACCTTGTGGGGTTATTGGGGCTGAAATCCCGATGAAAATTGGGTGGGAGAGACAAAATATGCCGTGGTCTACGGGTGGGACCAACTTATGGGGTTTTTGGGGCTGAAATCCCGATGAAAATTGAGTGGGAGAGACAAAATATGTCGTGGTCTACGGGTGGGACCAACTTATAGGGTTTTTTGGGAGAAACACGTACTGGTCTACGGGTGGGTCCACCTTGTGGGGTTTTTGGGGCTGAAATCCCGATGAAAATTGGGTGGGAGAGACAAAATATGTCGTGGTCTACGGGTGGGACCAACTTATGGGGTTTTTGGGGCTGAGATCCCGATGAAAATTGAGTGGGAGAGACAAAATGTGTCCTGGTCTACGGGTGGGACCAACTTGTAGGGTTTTTTGGGGAGAAACACGTCCTGGTCTACGGGTGGGAGCACCTTGTGGGGTTTTTGGGGCTGAAATCCCGATGAAAATTGAGTGGGAGAGACAAAATACGTCGTGGTCTACGGGTGGGACGACATTATGGGGTTTTTGGGGCTGAAATCCCGATGAAAATTGAGTGGGAGAGACAAAATGTGTCCTGGTCTATGGGTGGGACCAAATTATGGGGTTTTGGGGGCTGAGATCCCGATGAAAATTGAGTGGGTTCAAATCCATTTTGGTGCCAACCCTGAGGAGATATTGGGTTCAAATCCATTTTGGTGCCAACCCTGAGGAGATATTTGATTTTAAATCCATTTTGATGCCAACCCTGAGGGGATATTTGATTTAAATCACCATTTTGATGCCAACCCTGAGGAGATATTTGGGTCAAAATCCATTTTGATGCCAACCATGAGGAGATATTGGGTTCAAATCCATTTTGATGCCAACCCTGAGGAGATATTGGGTTCAAATCCATTTTGGTGCCAACCCTGAGGAGATATTGGGTTCAAATCCATTTTGATGCCAACCCTGAGGAGATATTTGATTTAAATCACCATTTTGATGCCAACCCTGAGGAGATATTGGACTTAAATCACCATTTTGATGCCAACCCTGAAGAGATATTGGGTTCAAATCCATTTTGATGCCAACCCTGAGGAGATATTTGATTTTAAATCCATTTTGATGCCAACCATGAGGAGATATTTGATTTTAAATCCATTTTGATGCCAACCATGAGGAGATATTTGATTTTAAATCCATTTTGATGCCAACCCTGAGGAGATATTGGGTTCAAATCCATTTTGGTGCCAACCCTGAGGAGATATTGGATTTAAATCACCATTTTGATGCCAACCATGAGGAGATATTGCATTTTAAATCCATTTTGGTGCCAACCCTGAGGAGATATTGGTTAAAATCCATTTTGATGCCAACCCTGAGGAGATATTGGGTTAAAATCCATTTTGATGCCAACCCTGAGGAGATATTGGGTTCAAATCCATTTTGGTGCCAACCCTGAGGAGATATTTGGATTAAATCACCATTTTGATGCCAACCATGAAGAGATATTTGGGTTCAAATCCATTTTGGTGCCAACCCTGAGGAGATATTGGACTTAAATCACCATTTTGATGCCAACCCTGAGGAGATATTTGATTTTAAATCCATTTTGGTGCCAACCCTGAGGAGATATTGGATTTAAATCACCATTTTGGTGCCAACCCTGAGGAGATATTGGGTTCAAATCCATTTTGATGCCAACCCTGAGGAGATATTGGACTTAAATCACCACTTTGACGCCCACCCCGAGCGACTCTTCGTGAACCGAGCCCCATTTTTGACCTCTTCTTCTCCCCCCCCCCAACTCGCGACCCCCGGGCCCCCCCCGCACCCCATAACCCCGTCCCCCCTTTTTCCCCCCCACCAGTTGGGGTCGTTGGCGCGAGATCCTCTCCCACGGACGTTTCAAGCGACGCCTTTCGGAGCGCGACGTGGAAACCATCTGCCGAGCCATCTTGGTCTACTGCCTCCTCCACTACCGCGGCGACGAGAGCATCAAGGCCTTCATTTGGGACCTCATCAGCCCTAACGAGAACGGCAAGGCCAAGGAGCTGCAGAACCACTCCGGTGAGGCCCCCCACTTGTGGGGCGGGACCCTCTTTTTTTTTTTGGGGGGGGGGTCTCTTGCTGAGAGCCCTTTTCTCCTGCAGGGCTCTCCATCCCCGTCCCTCGGGGGCGGAAAGGGAAGAAGGTGAAATCCCAAAACGCTTTCGACGTCCATAAGGCGGAGTGGATCCGCAAGTACAACCCCGACACGCTGTTCCAGGACGAGAGCTACAAGAAGCACCTCAAGCATCAGTGCAACAAGTGAGCTCGGGGCGCACCGGGTACCCCAAATCCGCCCCACGTCCCGTGTCCGGGGGCTTTTCTTCTCGGGGTGCCCTTATCTGTGGGGTTTTCTCTTTGGGGTCCCCTTATCTATAGGGTTTTCTCTTTGGGGTCCCCTTATCTGTTGAGTTTTTTTGGGGTCCCCTCATCTGTTGAGTTCTTCTTGGGGATCCGTATCTGTTGGGTTTTCTTTTTGGGGTCCCCTCATCTGTTGGGTTTTTTGGGGTCCCCTCATCTGTTGAGTTCTTTTGGGGTCCCCTCATCTGTTGGGTTTTTTTGGGGTCCCCTTATCTGTTGGGTTTTCTCTTTGGGGTCCCCTCATCTGTTGGGTTTTCTCTTTGGGGTCCCCTCATCTGTTGGGTTTTCTTTTTGGGGTCCCCTCATCTGTTGGGTTTTTTTGGGGTCCCCTCATCTGTTGGGTTCTTTTGGGGTCCCCTCATCTGTTGAGTTTTTTTGGGGTCCCCTTATCTTTTGGGTTCTTCTCTTTGGGGTCCCCTTATCTATGGGGTCTTCTCCTCAGGGTCCCCATATCTATGGGGTCCCCCCCCGAGATGCCATTTTGGGGTCCCCCCCCCGATGCCATTCTGGGGTCCCCCCCGATGCCATTTTGGGTCCCCCCCCCCCGATGCCATTTTGGGTCCCCCCCCCCCGATGCCATATTGGGTCCCACCCCCCGATGCCATATTGGGTCCCCCCCCCCCCCCAATGCCATTCTGGGGTCCCCCCCCGATGCCATTCTGGGGTCCCCCCCGATGCCATTTTGGGGTCCCCCCCCCGATGCCATTCTGGGGTCCCCCCCGATTCCATTTTGGGGTCCCCCCCCGATGCCATATTGGGGTCTCCCCCCCGATGCCATTTTGGGGTCCCCCCCCCCGATGCCATATTGGGTCCCCCCCCCCCGATGCCATATTGGGGTCCCCCCCCGATGCCATATTGGGTCCCCCCCCCCCGATGCCATTTTGGGGTCCCCCCCCCGATGCCATTTTGGGGTCCCCCCCGATGCCATATTGGGTCCCCCCCCCCAATGCCATTCTGGGGTCCCCCCCGATGCCATTTTGGGGTGTCCCCCCCCGATGCCATTTTGGGGTCCCCCCCCGATGCCATTTTGGGGTGCCCAGGGTGCTGCTGCGGGTGCGGTTGCTGTACTTCCTGCGGCACGAGGTGATCGGGGAGCAGGCCGACAAGGTGCTGGCGGGGGTCCCGGCCAGGTGAGGAACTTTTGGGGTCCCCCCGCTCCCATTTCGGGGTCCCCCCCCCCTCTACCCCCCCCCGTCCTAATTCGGGGTCCTTGGGCCCCGATTTCAGGTCCCCCCCCAGACCCAATTTGGGGTCCTGAGGTCCTCCAGCCCCGTTCAGAACCCCTCCCCCCCCCCCAGCCCCCCAATTTTGGGGTCCCCCAGCCCCAATTTGGGGGTCCTGAGGTCCTCCAGCCCCGTTCAGAATCCCTCCCCCCCCCAGCCCCCCAATTTTGGGGTCCCCCAGCCCCAATTTTGGGGTGCTGATGTCCTCCACCCCCATTCAGAACCCCTCCCCCCCCCCCCAGCCCCCCATTTTTGGGGTCCCCCAGACCCAGTTTGGGGTCTGAGGTCCTCCAACCCAATTTTGGGGTCCCCCAGCCCCAATTTTGGGGTGCTGATGTCCTCCACCCCCATTCAGAACCCCTCCCCCCCCCCCGCCCCCCAATTTTGGGGTCCCCCAGCCCCAATTTGGGGGTCCTGAGGTCCTCCACCCCCATTCAGAACCCCTCCCCCCCCCCCAGCCCCCCATTTTTGGGGTCCCCCAGACCCAGTTTGGGGTCTGAGGTCCTCCAACCCAATTTTGGGGTCCCGAGGTCCCCCAGCCCCAATTTTGGGGTGCTGATGTCCTCCACCCCCATTCAGAACCCCTCCCCCCCCCAGCCCCCCATTTTTGGGGTCCCCCAGCCCCAGTTTGGGGGTCCTGAGGTCCTCCCCCCCCATCCAGAACCCCTCCTCCTCCCAGCCCCCCACTTTTGGGGTCCCCCAGCCCCAATTTGGGGTCCTGAGGTCCTCCACCCCCATTTTCAGGTCCCCCAGCCCCAATTTTGGGGTCCCCCAGCCCCAGTTTGGGGGTCCTGAGGTCCTCCCCCCCCATCCAGAACCCCTCCTCCTCCCAACCCCACACTTTTGGGGTCCCCCATCCCCCAATTTTGGGGTCCCCCAGCCCCAATTTGGGGTCCTGAGGTCCTCCACCCCCATTTTCAGGTCCCCCAGCCCCAATGTTGGGGTCCCCCAGCCTCAATTCTGGGGTCCCCCATCCCCAATTTGGGGGTCCTAATGTCCTCCCCCCCCATCCAGAACCCCTCCCCCCCATCCCCCCACTTTTGGGGTCCCCCATCCCCCAATTTCGGGGTCCCCCAGCCCCAATTCTGGGGTCCTGAGGTCCTCCACCCCCATTTTCAGGTCCCCCAGCCCCAATTTTGGGGTCCCCCAGCCCCAATTTGGGGGTCCTAATGTCCTCCCCCCCATCCAGAACCCCTCCCCCCCCTCCCCCCACTTTTGGGGTCCCCCATCCCCCAATTTCGGGGTCCCCCAGCCCCAATTCGTGGTCCTGCATTCCTCCCCCCCCATTCCCGATCCCTCCATCCTATTCCAAACCCTCCCCCCCCCCCTTCCATTTCCAGGGTCCCCCAGCCCCCCCCCCCCTCCCCTTAATTTTGGGGTCCCCCCCCCAATTTTGGGGTCCCCCCCGACCCTCTCCCCCGCCCCACAGCGAGCTGGACATCTGGTTCCCATTGGTGGAGCAGCTGGAGGTCCCCACTCCGTGGTGGGACGCCGAGGCCGACAAATCCCTCCTCATCGGGGTCTTCAAGCACGGTACGTCCCCCCCCCCAGCCCCCCAAGTCCCGACCCCCCCCCCCCCCGGACCCCAAACCTTTTGGGGGGTCGCAATATTTTGGGGTGCGGGGCGTCGATGTTGGGGTTCGCCCGTAGGTTACGAGAAGTACAACACGATGCGCGCCGATCCCGCTCTGTGCTTCCTGGGGAAGGTCGGAGGGCCCGATGAGAAAGCCGTCGCCGCCGAGCAGCGTCTGGACGGGGGAGACGGGTCTGTGGGGCGCCCACGCCCCATAAGTGGCCCCCGGCCCCATAGCTGCGACCCCTAAGTCCTTATCTGGGTCCCCGGGCCCCATAACTACGTCGAGGACCCCATAAATGTGGCCCTGAATCCCATAACTCCGTGTCCCGAAAGCTCTCGAGATGCCCTCAGCCCTATATGGATGTTCCTGGCCCCATAAGTGATGCCTGGCCCCATAAGTGTCCCCTGGCCCCATAGCTGCGACCCCTAAGTCCTTATCTGGGTCCCCGGGCCCCATAACTACATCGAGGACCCCATAAATGTGGCCCTGAATCCCATAACTCCGTGTCCCCAAAGCTCTCGAGATGCCTTCAACTTGATAAGGATGTTCCTGGCCCCATAAGTGTCCCCGGCCCCATAAGTGTCCCCTGGCCCCATAGCTGCGACCCCTAAGTCCTTATCTGGGTCCCCGGGCCCCATAACTACGTCGAGGACCCCATAAATTTGGCCCTGAATCCCATAACTCCGTGTCCCCAAGGCTCTCGAGATGCCCTCAGCCCTATAAGGATGTTTCTGGCCCCATAAGTGTCCCCTGGCCCCATAAGTGATGCCTGGCCCCATAAGTGTCCCCTGGCCCCATAGCTGCGACCCCTAAGTCCTTATCTGGGTCCCCGGGCCCCATAACTACGTTGAGGACCCCATAAATGTGGCCCTGAATGCCATAACTCCGTGTCCCCAAAGCTCTCGAGATGCCCTCAGCCCTATATGGATGTTTCTGGCCCCATAAGTGATGCCTGGCCCCATAAGTGTCCCCTGGCCCCTTAGCTGCGACCCCTAAGTCCTTATCTGGGTCCCCGGGCCCCATAACTACGTCGAGGACCCCATAAATGTGGCCCTGAATCCCATAACTCCATGTCCCAAAGCTCTCGAGATGCCTTCAAGTTGATAAGGATGTTTCTGGCCCCATAAGTGATGCCTGGCCCCATAAGTGACCCCTGGCCCCATAGCTGCGACCCCTAAGTCCTTATCTGGGTCCCCGGGCCCCATAACTACGTCGAGGACCCCATAAAGGTGGCCCTGAATCCCGTAACTCTGTGTCCACAAAGCTCTTGAGATGCCTTCAACTTGATAAGGATGTTCCTGGCCCCATAAGTGATGCCTGGCCCCATAAGTGACCCCTGGCCCCATAGCTGCGACCCCTAAGTCCTTATCTGGGTCCCCGGGCCCCATAACTACGTCAAGGACCCCATAAATCTGGCCCTGAATGCCATAACTCCGTGTCCCCAAAGCTCTCGAGATGCCCTCAGCCCTATATGGATGTTCCTGGCCCCATAAGTGATGCCTGGCCCCATAAGTGACCTCTGGCCCCATAGCTGCGACCCCTAAGTCCTTAACTGTGTCGCCAGGCCCCATAACTACGTCGAGGACCCCATAAATGTGGCCCTGAATCCCATAACTCCGTGTCCCCAAAGCTCTTGAGATGCCTTCAAACCTATGATGTTGTTCCTGGCCCCATAAGTGGCCCCCGGCCCCATAAGTGTCCCCTGGCCCCATAGCTGCGACCCCTAAGTCCTTATCTGGGTCCCCGGGCCCCATAACTACGTCGAGGACCCCATAAATGTGGCCCTGAATCCCATAACTCCGTGTCCCCAAAGCTCTCGAGATGCCCTCAGCCCTATATGGATGTTTCTGGCCCCATAAGTGATGCCTGGCCCCATAAGTGACCCCTGGCCCCATAGCTGCGACCCCTAAGTCCTTATCTGGGTCCCCGGGCCCCATAACTACGTCGAGGACCCCATAAATGTGGCCCTGAATGCCATAACTCCGTGTCCCCAAAGCTCTCGAGATGCCCTCAGCCCTATATGGATGTTTCTGGCCCCATAAGTGATGCCTGGCCCCATAAGTGACCCCTGGCCCCATAGCTGCGACCCCTAAGTCCTTAACTGTGTCCCCAGGCCCCATAACTACGTCGAGGACCCCATAAATGTGGCCCTGAATCCCATAACTCCGTGTCCCCAAAGCTCTTGAGATGCCTTCAAACCTATGATGTTGTTCCTGGCCCCATAAGTGATGCCTGGCCCCATAAGTGACCCCACACCCCATAGC